>NW_021166872.1:121579-127803 GCF_900634415.1 Cottoperca gobio | reverse complement strand
TCCCTCATTCCTGTGTTTCACAAACATCTCGAACCTCCCTACGGGGGTGTCAGCCGGGGGGGTGATGGTGAGGACCAGGATGCCCTGCTGTTCATCAGAGTTGGGGTGAAGCGCTACCTTCCACACTGCTATCGCTGAAGGGGAGCGGGTCTCCGAATCTGGGATCCTGAAGAGTGAGAGTGTCCCTTGTTTCTCGGTGGGATGTTTTCCTGGAGAGTGAAGCGACAGACCTTTCTTTAATGTTGTTAGAATTATCTCAGTTAAAGCAGCCGAAAGGGGACTTTGTTCAAATAACTTAAAAATAAAAATGGAATTAATTTGAAAATGAAAATGGAAAAGCTGTTTTAATTTTCAAAGTTATACATTATTAAATGTTTATTAAAATGCAATATAAACAATGTAACTTAATTCAAAATAAACAATGTAACTTAATACAATATAAACAATGTAACTTAATTCAAAATAAACAATGTAACTTAATACAATATAAACAATGTAACTTAATACAATGTAAACAATGTAACTTTATGCAATATAAACAATGTAACTTAATACAATGTAAACAATGTAACTTTATGCAATATAAACAATGTAACTTTATGCAAAATAAACAATGTAACTGAATACAATATAAACAATGTAACTTTATGCAATATAAATAATGTAACTTAATTCAATATAAACAATGTAACTTAATACAATGTAAACAATGTAACTTTATGCAATATAAACAATGTAACTGAATACAATATAAACAATGTAACTTTATGCAATATAAACAATGTAACTTTATGCAATATAAACAATGTAACTGAATACAATATAAACAATGTAACTTTATGCAATATAAACAATGTAACTGAATACAATATAAACAATGTAACTTTATGCAATATAAACAATGTAACTTAATTCAAAATAAACAATGTAACTTTATGCAATATAAACAATGTAACTTAATTCAAAATAAACAATGTAACTTAATACAATATAAACAATGTAACTTAATTCAAAATAAACAATGTAACTTAATACAATATAAACAATGTAACTTAATACAATGTAAACAATGTAACTTTATGCAATATAAACAATGTAACTTTATGCAAAATAAACAATGTAACTTTATGCAATATAAACAATGTAACTGAATACAATATAAACAATGTAACTTTATGCAATATAAATAATGTAACTTAATTCAATATAAACAATGTAACTTAATACAATGTAAACAATGTAACTTTATGCAATATAAACAATGTAACTGAATACAATATAAACAATGTAACTTTATGCAATATAAATAATGTAACTTTATTCAATATAAACAATGTAACTTAATTCAAAATAAACAATGTAACTTTATGCAATATAAATAATGTAACTTAATACAATATAAACAATGTAACTTAATTCAATATAAACAATGTAACTTTATTCAATATAAACAATGTAACTTAATTCAAAATAAACAATGTAACTTAATGAAATATAAACAATGTAACTTAATACAATGTAAATAATGTAACTTTATGCAATATAAACAATGTAACTGAATACAATATAAACAATGTAACTTTATGCAATATAAATAATGTAACTTTATTCAATATAAACAATGTAACTTAATTCAAAATAAACAATGTAACTTAATGAAATATAAACAATGTAACTTTATTCAATATAAACAATGTAACTTAATACAATATAAACAATGTAACTTAATTCAATATAAACAATGTAACTTTATTCAATATAAACAATGTAACTTAATTCAAAATAAACAATGTAACTTAATGCAATATAAACAATGTAACTTAATTCAAAATAAACAATGTAACTTTATGCAATATAAATAATGTAACTTAATGAAATATAAACAATGTAACTTTATTCAATATAAACAATGTAACTTAATACAATATAAACAATATAACTTGATTCAATATAAACAATGTAACTTTATTCAATATAAACAATGTAACTTAATACAATATAAACAATGTAACTTAATGAAATATAAACAATGTAACTTTATGCAATATAAACAATGTAACTTAATTCAATATAAACAATGTAATTTTATTCAATATAAATAATGTAACTTTATGCAATATAAACAATGCAACTTAATACAATATAAACAATGTAACTTAATGCAATGTAAACAATGTAACTTTATGCAATGTAAACAATGTAACTTTATACAATGTAAACAATGTAACTTTATACAATATAAACAATGTAACTTTATACAATGTAAACAATGTAACTTTATACAATATAAACAATGTAACTTTATGCAATATAAACAATGTAACTTCATGCAATATAAACAATGTAACTTAATTAAATATAAACAATGTAACTTTATGCAATATAAACAATGTAACTTAATACAATATAAACAATGTAACTTAATACAATATAAACAATGTAACCTGGTTGAAAATTGCATTTAAAATGTAATTGTGACTTAAATAATACTTACGTGGAATAAAAGTAAAATTAGCTTTAGCTTTAGCTAAGGCTAGCTGTGGTTACCTCATTTGCTGTTTTAGCACAAATTAAATAATAATTAATGAATAAGTCTTTATATGATTATGACTAAACATTCAGTTAGTGTGGTTTGGCTTTGTAGGGAAGCACAGACCTGCAACAACTGTTCAAAACAAATAATTAAATGAAAGTCCGACCTGTCTTCGCAGTGAGGATCAGCGGGTTAATCCAACGGTTGAAAGCATGCTTCACAATGAGGGTGAGTTTGAAGGGATACCCCCGCCTCACAATCAGCTCGTTCACAGAGATTTCCTTGGTGTGGTGTAACTCGTTGTTGACTGTGGGGTGGAGGTCGAATCCCTGAAAGACTGAGAGAAATAAAACAAGCATGAACAAGCTGATGGGAAGTCTGTGCATCAGGTTACTAAGAGAGACAGTGAGAAACTATTCATTTTCTTTTTAAGTTGATTTATTTGATCTCAGAAATATGTTTTTAAAGGTCTGTGACTGTACACATTGTAACAACGGTTTTATATATATGTATATACATATATATGTTTTTTATATATATATATACATATATTTAGTACAGTATACATATATCTGTAAAACAAAAATAAATGAATACAACTTCTTCTGTACATATATAACATATATATATATATATATATATATATATATATATATATATATATATATATATATATACATACTGTATATACTGTACCTTATTTTATAATATATATATATTATATACACATATATATATATACATATACGCAGTGGTGGGCCGTCAGGACCAGCAAGGCCTTCTCTATTTTGATATATTTTTTCCACAAATATGTATTAAATTATTCCCCATAGTCTATTCTCTTCATTTCATAGCTTTCCTCTTGGTTGCGCTGCTTCCAGCCTCAGATGGAGATTTGGAGGCCTGGCCTTTATGTTAGAGCTTTTATCCAATCATATTTCAGCCATGATGTGTTGCCAGGGTCCAAGAGATCTGCCCTGAGGCCTTCAGAATCAACAGTGCGGGCGCCTGTCGCTTAAAGTGAACGGAGACAAAACTGTGGCGTCAACCAATCAGATGTCGAGTTGTGGACACCGGGGCCAGCTAGCAGGCGTACGATAACGTCAGCACGTCCACGTCTTTTGATTAGATACGCACTATTGAGAGGCGGAGCTAGCAGAGCTAGCAAACTTTGAACGAGCTAATTTGTGTAGATTTCTACAAGCTGTTTGTTTTCAACCCACAATGGCTGAAGGAGGAGAAGAGGTCGATGTGGTCGCAGATATAATTACAACGCCATTTTCAAGACAAACTTTTCAAAAAAAGATAGACATCGTGAGAAGAGAACGGCCAACCCCGACGCTAGCGAGCCTATCACAGGGTTTGTCCGCCACTTTCAAATCATTAACTACGAGCGGTACCCCCGGCTCACAGCCTCCGAGAGGCACTGCACATTGTACTGCTGGGAATGCCTGCTATTTACTCTGTTGTTAAGGTGATGCAACGCCCGGTTGTACTGAGTTTCTGTCTAAATGTAGAGTTTCTAGAGCCATGGCGTCATAATGATGGTATTAAGAGGTGGAATAATTCAGGTAGGACTGTGTAGGACATCACTGAAGGCCTAGGTGTGAAATGCACGGCCTGCCACTGCACATACGAATATATTATAAATATATATATTAGTACAGTATTCATACATCTGTAAAACAAATATATATAACAGAAATAAAGAAAGAAAACCTTGCACATGTTCACATTTTGAAGAAAAAAAACCACTTAACAAAGAAATAAAACAAAAGCAAGTAAAAAAAAAAGTAAAGAAAGAAACACTGCAGGTCAAACAAAGTAAAAGGTCAAATGTCGATGTTGTGCAGTGGTTTAATAGCACCTGACCAACCTACTGCTCACCAACCAACATGGATGGTAACATAAAATAAATGTTCAGATTAAACTTGGTGTCTGTGGAACAAAGTCAGTCAGACTTGATCCTCAAGATGTGTCTCTTTGATTTGTTCAGGTGTGTGGAGGACTCAGTTGGCCAGAGTTTTTGGCACAAACAAATCTTCGGGCGTGGTGCAAAAGAAAACATTTGGAGATCAAAGCTAATAAGAAATGTGTGCCAAGCAGAAGCTAAAGAGTGTGAATGATTGAGCAATCAGCATTTTACATTTAAAAACTGAGCCACAAATCTTGCTCCACAGAGTTATGTTTTTTATGCGTTGTTTTAGGTATTTATCTGTAGTTTTGACTCTTGTATTGTCGTGTACGCTAGACTTACGTTGATGGTTTTTTTGGGACGCTGTATGTGCTGAAGAAATATGTGTGTGAATGAGCTGAGCATTACGAGATAAGAGAAGAAGAACTTAAACCCCTCCGAACAAAAGTGTGTCAACGCTCGACTGCATGCGGGAATGTTGCCCACAAACACATACTGGTAAAAGCAGTTTACGCTGCAGGAGGCAAAGTTATTTTAGGCTGTGTGTTAAATAAAAACATGTTTGTGCAACATAAGATGCCAACATGACAGGAGAGCAGCTTATCTGCACCTCAGATGGCATGAAGTCAAATCCCTTTCACGATGTGTCAAGAAAATTAGTTTAGTTTTCAATTGTTCCTTTAAACCTTAAAGCTGCACTTTCACATCATTAGTTTTATATTAACGATGGAAGAACACACAGAGAATTATCACCTGATTCTTTAGTTTTGTTTAAATGTAGGCTCATTTGTTTGGTTTCTTTCGCTTCGAGACTCATCGTCATCATTAGATTGTGAATTTAAAACCTTTAAATTCACACAGACTTGAATCAATTGCCCATTTGTGTTTTGCGGTCATTATGGCAGAAGTATGAATGAAAATAAGTCCTACAAGTACATGTACTGTACATGTACAATGTACTGACATGTATACAATAGTACAACAATACAATAATTAGCAAAAAATGTCAGATTTCAGATTAATTTTAAGACTTTTTAAGGACCCTGGGAAACTCTGCGTCATTATTCATTTCTATTAAGTATCTACTGAATTTGACTTATTTGTTTTGTACCAAATAAGCATTGTATACCTTGTTTAGTAGAGCTATAGATACAAAGGTTATTTTTTTAATTTATGTTCATTAATTCCCAAGAGCAGTCTGGAAAACTGGCAACAGCAACACATGATCTGTGAGGATTTATTATTATTTTAATTCAATCCACAGTTTGGAGTCCATATTGAGTCGTATGAATCATCCCTCCATATTTCAGTGTATGCAACCAAACGCAACTTTACAGACTTCATTCATAAACATTAAATACATGCAAGCAGACCAAAGTTAAACTCCGCTGTACTTACCCGATTGTGGATTGTGTGCCATCTTTCCAAAAGGTTTCCTTTCTTCCAATAGTGTGTAAAGACAGTGAAGTGCACACTGTCAGGCAGTCAGCAACACACTGAGAGATGACCTTGTGTTAGTGGATATTTAAATACCTTGCAGGCCCAACCCTATCGCCACTTAATGTGCAAACACGTCTTGCAAGCTGGATTGTTAACCCTTCCTGGAAGACCAGACTGAAGGTTCCTGTTCTTTCACTTTGTTACAGATGTCTATTCAGTCTGCTGCCATTACAATAAATTACATTGTAATTAAGTTGCTTTTGTCCAAAGAGACTTACAATGAGTGTGTATCCCTCCCTGTGTTATGATTCATTTAAAGGCGCTGTCACACATATC
>NW_021166872.1:76579-116579 GCF_900634415.1 Cottoperca gobio | reverse complement strand
GAAGAGCTTTG
Source organism: Cottoperca gobio (assembly GCF_900634415.1). Lineage (NCBI taxonomy): Eukaryota > Metazoa > Chordata > Actinopteri > Perciformes > Bovichtidae > Cottoperca > Cottoperca gobio. The sequence continues at coordinate 116,568 of NW_021166872.1, read as the reverse complement.
TAAATACCTTTTTCTTCTCACTGTGGACGACTTTGACAACAACAACAACAAAAAGGAAAACAAACTAACTCACAATTCGGCAAATGTCTCATTCACTTCGCTTCAAATTCTGACTCAAATCTTTGTGCTTTGTTTTGGTTGCAGTGATGCGCCTGCTGGGCATCCCCTGCCGCGTGGTCTCCAACTTCGAGTCGGCCCACGACAACAACAAGAATCTGGTCATCGACACGTTCTACTCCGACTACGGAGTCGCAGAGAAACCGACCCATGACAGCATTTGGTGAGAGGCGACAATATGTTACACACACCGCTGCAGTGCAAGTCCATGTCAATCAGAACATGTCGCACAGCTCTTATCTTACGTTCTTGTCGGAGGCTGTTTCGCTGAGAATGAGACAAAACAACGAGCTGAAAAGCCCTAAATCGCTCGGGTGATAATAAAGTGGGTCATGTGATCCGTTGATATAAAGTAAAGATATTTCTTCGAGTCGCTTAAGGTCATGCAAAGAAAAACAATATTTTGGGAACAATGGCAACAATTAATTAGGTCAAATGGATTAAAGGCATCAACTTTAATCCTGACTGTGACTCATTCCTGTCAGTGTGTAATGTGGAGTACAGTTCCAGACCTGTGCAAGTCCTCAGGGCGTTACACACATTTATGTAAATATAAAGACCTTAGAGCTATTAGAGAGTTATTATAAAATATAATAAAACAAACAGAGTGTTGCCAGTTTTTATAGGTCAAACTATACTAGACGAGTTCCCACGCTTATAATTATCATGTCATCACCTGCTAACTGCAGCTACAAAATAGCTCTAACCTTCTGCTTTCCAAAGTACTTGATTTATTAAACAATAATATCTGGTGTTATTTGGGTGTGGTGACTCGCCCTAACAGCTTTTGACTCTGCAAAACATAATGTCATCAATATCCACTGAGGTGGAGACTTTAAGTTTCCTGTGAGGATTTAAAATCTGAGCCACAGAAGAAGAAGAAGAAGAAGAAGAAGAAGAAGAAGAAGAAGAAGAAGAAGAAGAAGAAGAAGAAGAAGAAGAAGAAGAAGAAGAAGAAGAAGAAGAAGAAGAAGAAGAAGAAGAAGACTCTGATATTAGTAAAATACTGTTTCAGACTGTGCACTTCTCAAAAGGGTGAAATGCAGCTGCCAAGCAAACAGCAACTTGGTGCTCCTGTGCTCTTTGCACATATTTAAACTAAGTAATATACAAACACGTGTTGCAAAATTGGCTCCTTTCTATGCAAGCTGAGCCTCTTTGCAAAAACAGTCCAATTCACAAAGATCCGCACTAACAGCCACACAAACAACACACACACACACACACACACACACACACACACACACACACACACACACACACACACACACACACACACACACTATAATATTTATATATATATTTTCTCATTTAATTAAGAACTTTAGTGTAAAATGAAAATAACAGTTTCAAGTGAAATAAAAAATTGAAAAAAAATCTATATTTCCATCTATGCAATGTTTGTGATAATGTAAAGTGTGATGTAGAAACAAAACTGCTTCAAATATTATATTCAACATCAGATTTTCCAAAAACTTCTTGAAAGATGATAAAATATCAGATCTCTAATCTGAATGTTGCTTCGTGTTGTAGGAACTTCCACGTGTGGACGGAGGCGTGGATGAAGCGACCCGACCTGGGAGCCAACGGCAAATATGACGGCTGGCAGGTTCTGGATCCAACCCCCCAGGAGCAGAGCTTTGGTATTATCTCCAGTTTATCTGCAGACATTTGAACAGAGACACATTTTCATCTATCCACTTTCAATATCAATATCCTGCAAGTATGCAACACAAACGTTGATTGTTGCTCTGCGACTCACAAACATGTGGCTAATCAAATATGCAGAAGCATATAAACACAGGCATCACGGAGGTGGTGGAGGACATTATTGCTGTTTCAATGTGCAGAGTTGTGCAGAGTTGTGCAAACAAGTGTCAAAGGAGCATAAAGCGCTCTGTGTTGTCCTGATGCTCAAACCGGATTTGCTGGTTTGTATTAAATCTCCTGCAGCACCACACAGGCCTGTTTCTATTATCTATTAATCTGCCATTTTATTTCTTAATTAGTCGTTTTGTCTATAAAATGTTAGAAAATAGCGAATTATAGTTTCCAGAGCACAATGTGAAATATAAATTGTCTTGTATGTGTGTAAATTACACAAAAAAATACATTTCCCCTCGAGGGATTAATAAAGTATAATAATAAAATAAAGAAGAAATAACAATCAAAACTTAAAAGATAATCAGTTTATTAACATATATGACAAAGAAAATCCACAGAAGCTGCAACAAACAAATGTTTTGCACTTGATTAAAACAATTATTCAATTATCAAAATAGTTGCCAATTAATTTTCTCATTATCAACTAATGGTTTCAGCTACACCTGCATGTAACGCCCTGTAAAGATACTATAACAGGAACTACCATTCAAGGAACTAAAATGTTCCTTCAGCCCATTGTTGTCTGCACAGAACCACCAAGATCAGGCACATAAGTCCGCTGAGGGATGAAAAAGCAGATGTTTTAACGTGTCGTTTTCGTGCACGACTACTTCTGCATTTCCATTCATTTGACCACATATTAGGAATCTAAATGGTTACATTAGATCCTGCTGTATATATTGTAATAAACATATTTTTATATATTTTCTTATATATTTCAGTACAATGTGCACTTTTATTTTTTTATAAATGTTTTTATTTTATTTTTATTTTATTCTAAAATGGAGCAACTCTTACAAAATCCAATTCCCCCCCCCCCCAAAGTATTTATAGATATATTTATATATATATTCACTCTGTGAAGAAAAAGCTCCTGACCTGTTATTTATTTCATGATTGTCTCTCCTCCTGCAGGTGTTTACTGCTGCGGTCCAGCCCCGGTGAGAGCCATCCTGGATGGAGAGACAGACCTCAAATATGACATCCCATTTGTCTTCGCAGAGGTCAACGCCGACTGTAGCGACTGGCTGGTCAGTGAGCGAAGCTTCACAAAAGAAAAGAGACAACTATCTAAAGAAATCCAGATAAACGGTTTCAAAAAGCTTCTTTTATTTCCTGATTTTGTGTAAATTGTTTCTTCTTGTCAGCTCTATGCTGACGGCTCAAAAAAGAAAATCTTCTCTGACACTTCGAGAGTCGGTCAGAATACCTCCACCAAGGCTGTCGGCTCAAAGACAAGAGTGGACATCACCAACACGTACAAACACAAAGAGGGTGAGCTGACAAACACACAAACCGCTGTTCATGCTGATTCAGTGTCTTCGGTGGAAGTTGACTGAATGACTTCATTTACAGGAACGGAGAAGGAGAGGACTGTCTTTGATTACGCCGTCACCAGAGACTACTCCAAAATTGATGGGGATGAAGGGGATGAATGGGACGAGGATTTCGAGGTGGAGGGTGAAGAGATTGATGACGACGAGGAAGAGGACACGGGGGAGAACGTGGAGGTGGATGAGGTGAGCGACGGCACCGATGATGAAGAGGAGGAAGATGATGAGAGTGAAGACGAAGAGACCTCAGGAGGTGCGGGTGATGCCACCGACGTCGTCATCCCTCCTCCAGTGTACATTCAATTTGAAGAGGTGCGTCACAGAAACCTGAAGTTTCCCTTTAGAGCTATTTAACACGTTTTCTAACATTAATAACGGTTGTTGTTGTCATGAATACTTGACACTTTTAATTTTTATTCTTCCTGGACCACGGAGGCTCCATAATCCAAACCAAGACGGAAAACTTTATTTCTCCTTTCAAGTTGACAAATCCAGCGAATACAAGATCCACTCCTTCACAATAAAAGCCCTAGAAATGTAATATTCACAGGCTATTATTTCACATGATTGTTTATTCGTCACCGAAATTGCTGTGTAGCTGTGGGAAGAGATAAAACAAAAGTGCAAATATTGCATTCTAGGATAACAATAAGGTGCAAATCCAAAATATACACAATGCCAAAAACATATTAACAGTATGGGTTATACAAATAATATCTGACATGTGACTATGTGTCTTTAAATCAATGTAATGTCATTTCCCAAGATTTTTAACAAGGATGCAAAATAAGCTTGATTAAACAGAATGCCAAAAGATTTCAGTAAGTTCAGGAAGTTCAGGAAGTTGACTTTCTCATCTCTTCAAACCTGAACAAACACGTGTTGTTCCTTGCAGTTATTGACAGTGAGCTGCTGCTTGTTTGTGCATGCAAACCACACACAAATAAGGCATTGTCGTGCAGCATCCCCAGGCGTAAACACTAACTATCTCACGCTACAGCTTCAGTATTTCTCATTGTTGCTGCAGATGACCCCACCGACCAACGGTAAGAATGTGAGATTGAAGCTGATACTGCAGAGTAAGAGCAAGACTCCCCGGCTGCTGTCCATCAACATCAGCGTCCAAGCCATGAGGTACAACGGCAGACCTATAGTGAACATCCAGACCCAGGTGAAGGAGAAGATACTGTATCCCGGGACAGGTGAATCTTCTTCTGGGGATATTTGGACGGGGATGTTGGCAATGGGGTTTTGGAGGCAGATGTCTAAAAGGGGGTGGTACAAATCTACCTACGGGTACAAAGTAAAGTAACCTAACATGTGTCATACAGTTCAATGTGGAGCCAATTTTTAGATACTTAATGTGTAGATGTGTATTGTAGTACTGCATGTCATGTTTTTGTTTTTGTTTTTTAGGTGTAAAGCAACGAGCATCTGTAAGCGTCAAATCAAATCAAATTAAATCTAATTCATTTATATAGCCCAATATCACAAATTATACATTTGTCTCAGTGTGCTTTACAGACTGTACAGGTTACGACACCCTCTGTCCTTAGACCCTCTGTCCTTAAACCCTCTGTCCTTAAACCCTCTGTCTTTAGACCCTCTGTCCTCAGACCCTCTGTCCTCAGACCCTCTGTCCTCAGACCCTTTGTCCTCAGACCCTCTGTCCTCAGACCCTCTGCCCTTAGACCCTCGCATCGCACAAGGAAACACTTCCTAAAAGAAACCCCATAATTAAAGGGGAAAAATGTTAGAAACCTCAGGGAGAGCAACTGAGGAGGGATCCCTCTCCCAGGACACACAGACGTGCAATAGATGTCGTGTGTACAGGATAAACAACATAGTACAAATACAACATTTGACAGAAATGATGTTGTGTTGAAAAAGAGAAAGTTTGGATGAATCCAGGAAAATGTCAAAAAGGCTTCCCGGTGTCCAGCAGGACCAGGGCAGCAGGCGCTGTCACGATTCATGATCCTGACGTAAACTTTATCAGTGGCAACCTGCCACATGAGAGACAGAAACTCTGGGGATGATGCCCCGGATGATGAGTTACTAACATACATTTACATAAATGCATACAGATAGAGAGGGAGAAGAAGAGAGGGAGGGGAGGAGAGAGGAAGAGAAGGAAGAGAGCAGGGAGGTGTCCCCCGGCAGTCTAAGCCTATAGCAGCATAACTAGGGGCTTATCCAGGGTAAACCTGAGCCAGCCCTAACTATAAGCTTTATCAAAAAGGAAAGTCTTTAGCCTACTCTTAAATGTGGAGAGTGTGTCTGCCTCCCGAACACAAACTGGAAGCTGGTTCCACTGGAGAGGAGCTTGATGGCTGAAGGCTCTGGCTCCCATTGTACTCTTAGAGACTCTAGGAACCACAAGTAACCCTGCAGTCTGGGAGCGCAATGCTCTAGTTGGTTTATAAGGTACTATGAGATGAAGTCAGGAGAAGGATTTTGAATTCTATTCTGTATTTTACCAGGAGCCAGTGCAGAGCAGCTAATACAGGAGTAATATGATCCCGTTTCCTTGTTCTTGTCAATACACGTGCCGCTGCATTTTGGATCAACTGAAGAGTCTTAAGCGACTTTTTGGGACAATCTGATAACAATGAGTTGCAGTAATCCAGCCTTGAAGTAACAAATGCATGGACTAGTTTTTCTGCATCATTTTGAGACAGGATGTTATTTTTGCAATGTTACGTAGATGAAAGAAGGCAGTCCTTGAGATGTGTTTTATGTGGGAGTTAAACGACAGATCTTGATCAAAGATGACGCCAAGATTCCTTACAGTGGTGCTGGAGGTCAAGTTAATGCCATCCAGAGCTTCTATGTCATTAGAAAATGCGTTTCGGAGGCGTTTAGTTTATAGAGTGGTTCCTTATAATATTGCCCAAAGGAAGCATATATAAAGTGAACAGAATCGGTCCAAGTACAGAACCTTGTGGAACTCCAAGACTGACTTTGGCTGTCATGGAGGATTTATCGTTAACAAGTACAAATTGAGATCGCTCAGATAAATAGGACTTGAACCAGCTTAGTGCGGTTCCTTTTATGCCAACACAATGCTCCAGTCTCTGTAGTAGAATGTCCTGATCAACAGTGTCGAAAGCAAATAAAATGTAATAAATAAATCAAATAAATGTAAAACATTTAATATCAATTCTGAGATGTAGTGGAGTAGAAGTATTAAGTAGCATAAAATAGAAATACTCAAGTTAAGTACAAGTATGTCAAAATTAAGTACTTAACTACTAAAGTTAAACTTAAGTACTTTAGTAAATGTAGATACGAAAATTAACGATAAAAAACCCTGAATATTCTCTGAGATTATGAAATCATAGATTTGCTAGAAAATATTCTAATAAATTCTAAAAGACTAATAAATTCTAATAAATTCTGATGAATTATAATACACCGTTGTAAAAATTGTATGTTTTTGTGGAATTTGTTATGAACCGACTTTAAATCTCCCTTTCTCTTCATCTTGCTCTTGCAGATACTGTTATCTTCATCCGTATCCCGTTTTCGCTCTACCATAAAGCCATGGTGCACAGTGACAACATGAAGGTGTCCGTCAGGGTCACCGACGTAAAGAACCCAGAATACATATACCTGGCTGAGGATGACATTGTGCTGATCAACCCTCCCATCTCCGTCAAGGTCAGTAAAACACTCACAGCTGTTAATTATAACAAAATAATTATAGAGGTATCAGAATCTGAATTTGATTTATTGCCATGTAGGTTTTCACATGCACGGTGTATTTGGTGTATAATGGTGCAAACATAAACACAATTAAAACAATTAAAATGGAAAAATAAGAGCAAATATTGAAAAAAAAGATTATAAATACAATTCAAAAAGCACAATAGGAATATGACAAATTACTGTGTACAAATATGTACAGTGTATCTCAAATAACAGTGGAGCTGTGCCGTTTTAAAGTGGTAGCGTTGTGCAGAAATGTGCAAAGGTTCACAGTACGGAGTATGAGGAAGAGTTAGAAGTGTAGAGATGAAATCACAAACATGTGCGTTAATGTATAAACAACACTCGGCTCTGTGATGGCCGTACTTAGCATGCTAACATGCTAACAGTGACAGTTGCTGATGTTTAGCAGGTTTCCCATCTTATTTAGTGTGTTAGCATGCTAACATGTTTTCCAATCAGCACTTAAACACAGCTGAAGTCATTAGTTTTGCAGGTATCTGCTCATAAAATGTTTTGGCTCTTTTGCCTTTATTGGATGGGATAGCCACAGATAGACAGAACAAGACTCATCCTAAGTGCAACCTCCCTGCAGCTCTGGTCCACCTCTACTATGCCAATATGTGCGATATTTTTCTCTCTAGCCATGATGCATTATGGGGATTGTTGTTTCAGCAAGTTTTGCCTGCCTGAGTGTTTGTGAATAATCTCTTAAAATGTGTGTTCCAAGTTTGTCAAGTGTAGGGTCAGAGTGGACTGCATCGCGAGAGTGGAGGTGATCTTCATGAACCCCACGATCAACGAGACGCTGACCGGCTGCACTCTGACTCTCTCCGGAAGTGGACTGTTAGGAGACGAGCTTAAAATAAGGTGAGTGAGTGTGTGTGTGTGTGTGTGTGTGTGTGTGTGTGTGTGTGTGTGTGTGTGTGTGTGTGTGTGTGTGTGTGTGTGTGTGTGTATGTGTCTACATAAACTCACCGGGTTGAATCCTATACAAGGTTTTAGGATAGTGTAGTGCAAATAAAAAAGAAAGTTTTTACAATGGAGCAGTCCGTACACTAACTCCAGCAGGTAATCTGTTAATGTTGCAGTCTATAAAATGTCAAAAATAATTGTAATTATAATAATTTAATTATATTTTTATATATAAATTATAATATGTATATATATATATACATATATATATGTCTAAAATAATAAAGATATTTTTCTGTCAATCGACCAGTCGTTTTGTTTCAGTAATTGTTGTGTGTTTGTATGTTTATGTGTATTTATTGTTTTAACCTTATCTAAACACAAGCAGGTGCACTGTCAAAATAAAAGCCTAAACATGTGCAACATTTTGATTTAAATCAGGACTTATATGATCATAAAATAAGCAACAAGATTTTGAATCTGTTGAGACATTTGATGACTTGACTGTTTGACTGTTTTGGATACTTGGTGCTGCGGTTACATTTTGGCACCAAAATGGTTTTGTGGTTCGATTCCAAACGATGCATCAGTAAAAAGTTGTTCTTATTACTTTTTGTGTTTCACGCAGGACTCCGGACTTGAAGCCAAGGAACAGAATTCGTGTCAATACGGCCATCACACCCTACAAGACAGGGGAGAAGACTCTGGTGGCCGACTTCGACTGCGACACCTTCAAAGACATCAAGTGCAGCTGCAAAGTCAACATCAGGGCGTAAACTCTCAGAGTCACATCCATACTCAGAAACAGAATGTCAGATTTATTACTCTTTATGGGGCATTTTTACTTTTCTAAATAAATAAATAATATGTTTTTCAATCAAATGTTGGCGCAGGATGTATAAAAACAGCCGGCCACGTAATAACTGTTCATTTTAGATAATCTTCACTTTTATGATTTTTGAAGCGCAAATGCGGAAGTCGATGAAATCTGTGTTCGGCGTGATGACGGTTAATGTCCCCGACAACTACTGTTGTCTTTTTAACCGCCATCTTATACACAATAACACACATACACTGAAATAAAGATGTGTGAAGAAGCAGCGTTATACTGCACATCAAGGTGCTTATTACTTGAGAGAAGAATGCAGCTGAACAGTCACATCTGTGTGAGATGTTCAGGGTCCTGTTTAACCTGTAGTTTTCTAAACTCTTAACTGCACCAATATATCAATTCTGTATTCCTGCGTGGTGCTGCTCCTGCAGCAGGTGAGCTGGTGTTGCAGCGTCTCCTTGTGGTAAAAAGAAACAAGAGATTAAATGATGGGAAAACTGGACTTTATCTTCATTTGCACGCTTTTATTGAAAATATCAGAAACATGCACAAATAAAACGACATTGAAAGCCATGTGTCCCTTTGAGTGTGTTGCTTTATACCAGCGGATCCAAACCTGCAGCATAAATCTGAGGGGTCACCAGGAGCCGTGTTACAACATCACTCATCAACTTTACAATTTACAATGTTACCGAACAGTTAAAGATCGGATCAGCGAGTTCAGATGTTTCTGTAATACGGACGATTAAAGGGGTGAGAAGGAACACAATATTATGTCTATTTATACAGACTTTTCTCTCCTTTTTGCATTTGACCTGCTTATGTTCCTGAAAAATAGCTTTTGTCCACATTAAGATCATAAAAACCTTCTGTAGGATTCACACAAATGTAAAGTTCACACAGAGTGTGTTGGAGTTCAGGGAAACAACGATGTGATGTCATGATCACGTCTTCCTGTATTCAGAGGTTGAAGTCAGAGAGTCTGCATGAATTTAGGGGAAATGGTACATTTAAAAAAAGGGATGGACAAATATAAAGAATAGATGTATATCTGCTAAGAGAGGTTAACTTGTGGAATGGTTGTGATAATAATAATAATAATAATAATAATAATCTTTATTTGTATAGCACCTTTCATATAAGAATTGCAGCCCAAAGTGCTTCACAGCAAAAACATAACAATTAGTACAAGATTAGACAGAATAAGAGCATTTACAGTACAATAATCACAGTGTTGATGTACATGAGTCTGTACCATTATAGAAATAGCAGAATTAAAATAGTATAAAATAACAGATAAAATAGCTGAATTAAAATAATATAATATAGCAGAATTAAAATAGTATAAATAACATTGGAGATCATGCCTAGTTTCCGTATCTGTGCCGTACTGAACGACCTCCTGAAACCACGTTCATCACCATTCTTGTAAATGTGTTAAACGATCAGAGCCACATGTTGAAAGCATGAGGCCCCTGTGGCCCTTCAGCTGGTTCACTCCCTTCGGTTAAAGACAGTTTTTCTCCAATACACATTTATCAGAGAAACTTCCTCTTGTTCCCGTGGTAACACCGTCTATTTGATCTCAGGCTTTTCAAAAATACACATTAAGAATAACGTATTAAGAATCCAAATGTAGTCTTAAAAACAACTTAAACTGAGGTTTGATATTTATTGTGTCTCTATTTTTGTTATTGTATAGCCTCAAAGTAGTGAAAGGGTTGCCTATCAGAATATGATATTTATAATAGTTAAAAAGGACAAAATAATTTACCACCACCACGACTACTACTACTAATACCAATACTAACTAAATACATAAAATAACAGGACAGTGCAAATTCATTTAAAGCACCTTTACAACACATAAGGAAAGGCAGCAACATTTAAAAAAACAAAAAAACAAATAAATAACGTTGAAATAAATGCAGCCAAATAGGCCAAACAAATAGACAGGAAATGCAGTGTTAGTGCACACAGAAGTTGTTCCACATTTAACAAAGGACTCAAAAGTGCAGAAGAAGAATGAATGAATCAAAGGCGGATGAAACTGCAGTTTCAACAAACTGTAACAACGCGAGATTTGCTTTTAAACATATTCACTCTCTTCTGTGAAATAGAAACCGAAGAGCTGCTGCTGTCTGTCTGATGATGCGTTCAAGTCTGTGGGAAAGATGGATTATGAACGCCTGAATAATAATCCTTTATTGTGTGGTGCAATGCAGTTTAGTGCATTTACTCAATTACTGCACTTAAGTAAGAGTACTTGAGTATCTACATTTTAAATCTGCTCCACACTAGAGATTCAACATACAAAACATATAATTATAACACATGATGCAGTGCTATGGGTTTAACTGTGAGACAGCTTATAAAGTCATCCATTTGCAACAATTTAAATGCTGCTTCATTATGAATGCATGAGTAGTCTACTTATATAATACATAATGATGCAACATTCATAGGAGTGATTATGCTGTGTAATTACTTACTTTTTACTTTTTAGAAACGGAAAGTATGTGAATACATGCAAGGAATTTAAAGTGTTATAGTTCTCTCAACGTACTTACACACAGTTCCAAAAACAATGTACGGTAAAACATATAACTAGAAACAAGCTGAACATAATATATATATATTTTTCATGTAAAAAATATAGCTAACTTTGCATTTAATGTTCATTTTACTTTAATTAATTTGATTTAATGTTACTTATCAGTTATCTATTTATCTTTTTAAGACAATAAGATGTGATGTAATTATCAAATGTATACCCTGAAGAATTGTTTACCATTCATGCCAATAAAGCATATTGCATTGAATTGAGATGATGATATATAAAATACAGTGTGTATAATAAACTGTAAATATATAATTTCAGTTAACTTCAATCTCTACTCAGGACGCCATTACACTATTATATATTTACATATCTATCATCTATCTTTAAAAATAACGTTATTGTTCATTTGTCACAGATTATGGTCATCTAGTGTTGTTTAAACTCGCGCATGCGTACATCTGAAACTGTGGCTCTGCAGCAGGATGATATTGCATTTACCACTGGCTCTCTCAACAGATGTTACATCCAATGTGGCCACCAGGGGGCGCACTATGTATGTTGAAGATCCTACCATTTCTAAAGGCCTTGAACGCAGCGTGGAAAGGGAAGTAAAGCCGACACAGTAACGCTACAGTAGCCCTTATACATCCATGCTGTAGCCCCAAGGGAAACCGAGAAGTTACTACAACAGTTCCTTACCGCACCCTGCGCACAAACCCCCGCACGGGCAGAGAAAACCCGCGTGAAGACGAACGACCCGGATAAAAAAAAGTACAAAGAGTAATGTCAGTGTTAACCACGGCTACAGATAGCTTCAGGTGCCGCCGGTAGTCGCTTTTTCGACCAAATCATTTGTGTCGTAAGGAGGAGGACTTCCTCACTGTGTCGCGTTTTCTCAGAAGAACCGACAGCCGGTAAGAAGTGAGACTCGCAGCATTAGCATAGTTAGCTGTGGCGGTTTGGTTAGCTTGCTAGGTTAGCTATCCTAAAATGCCTCTCGAGTTAGCACAACTTAGCTCGCTAGCTAGCGTAGCAGTTGAGCAACAAAAGAGTGACGGTAGCGCGAGTAAACCAAAAGATAACTCGGGTTACATAACGACCTTGTGTGATTTATTTTAAAGTTAACTTTTAATGCCAGTTTCGACACACTGTCATTCTGCTTTAGCAGCGAATAGCAGCTAGGTACCAGGCTACAACACAACTAGTTTTTTAAGCTAACATGTATTTTGGATAAGGTACGGTTTTTGGGTAAACTGGGCTAAATTGATTCAAGACAAATGCTGGTAAATGATGTGTCTGGACATTATTAACAGCATTACATCTCTATTATATACCGACATTTGCGAGTTTATTGGATCCACTTAGCTATACCTAACGCAGTTACCTAACACACAGCCATGCAATTAATTCTACCTTCATTTTCATTGTTCTATACAGGGAAATAATACAATTAACATGAAACATGTTACATTTAAACGGGCCTGACGAGGTTAAAACTGGTGAACAGCAGGTTCCTGTTCACATAGCAGACAGAATCACATTAACATACCAAATTAAAACGGAAACAATACAAACTAAAAACAGAGACAGGCACATTTAGAAATGGACAGAATGTACAAAGGAGATGACTTAACACGAGCAACAAGGTGTATGAGACTTGAATCAGTGGTTGCAAATTGTGTTTTATGTGCCTGTTTTATATGTTTTAGCTTTGAAGTAATATACGATCTCATTCCAGATTTCAGTGTATATGTGAAACAAATCATTAATTAATTTGTCATTTTTCAAAGATTATTTTCATGTACCATTGTTTCATCTTTTTAGGTAACAGTTAAAACACAGAGATGCCTCAGAAACAGAAGTCCAAGTCCTGGACGGAGCTGAAACAAAGTGGAAATGAATGTTTCAAGACGGGCCAGTATGGAGAGGCCACCAATATCTACAGCCAGGCGATCAAAGAGCTGGAGAAGTCCAGTAAGTGTCGCTAAAGTATTACCTGTGTGGATCCATGCAAATAATTTACAGTTTCAGAAGAAAGGTGTACAACACATGCACAGTACATTAAAGCTGCAGTGATTAGTCAACAAATCAATTCAATCAAAATAATCTGCAACTATTTTGATAATCATTAAAGCACAAGCAGCAGAAAATACTGTTTCTGTTCTTAAATATAAGATATATATATATATATATATATATATATATATATATATATATATATATATATATATATATATATATATATATATATATATATATATATATAGATATAAGATTTTAAAGCTTTTCTTTGTTTTCAACCGACAAAACAAGACTAGTGATCAATGTGGACTTTGAGTGACTGGGATGAACATTTCTGTTTTTTGGCATTTTAAAGACTAAATCATTATCTGCATGCTGATTTCAATACACGTTTATTTGAATAGACTTTTTCTTTTTTAAATGGTTACCACACCAATAAGTGTACTGAATATTTTTTAGGCTATATAATATCCACCCAAGCAAATTATAACTCCTAGTATATAATGACAACTTCTATCAGTAGTTGATGGTACATTTATCTAAAACAAATATTGGAACAAAGACTATAGTACATGAAAAATAGCACAGAGAACTCGAAACTCCAACATATTATGCGTTAAACATTTGTATTTCGCAGACTGTTTTCTTTTGTACAATGATTTGTTTCAGGCCAGAAGCTCAGGATCTCTGTAGCAGCCTTTTATATTAATTAAAACCTTTTAAAAACTTGTCTTCTTATTATTTATTGGGTAAATTCACAGACCTCACTGTCAACAGTTTTGATGGAAAGAAATTCCCATTATTAAATCTTTATTAGTAAAAAAAACCTTTTTGAATCGATGTTTTTTCCACTTCAGTAGTTTTTATTACGAGCTTCTAATCTCGTCAGTTAGCCTTCGCTCTTCTCCCTCTTTATGCCAGTGAAATGATTTTTGACAGTACATGACTCGTTGTTGTCTTGTTTCTTTCTTAAGATAAAAAGGAGCCAGAGGATTTGGGCATTTTGTACTCAAACCGTGCAGCCAGCTACCTGAAAGATGGCAACTGTGCAGAGTGTGTGAAAGACTGCAACATGTGAGTGTTTTATTACTATTTATGTGACCATTTCACACTGTGAATATATATATATCAACATTATTATGAATGTTCCTGAAGGTTTTTGTTCTTGACACTTTGCTTTTATGTTTTTAGAAAGACTGACACTTGAACTCTAGTTTAGTTAATAAAGTGATTATACATCATGAACATGTTGTCTTCTATGCCAGCCATCATTATGTTTTAGTAAAGATGTTTTAAGGCGTTGATGGTCCCTCGCAGCTTTGACTCTTGACCTCGTTACAAGTTGAGATTGAGCCTCTTCTGCCGTCTTGCTCAAGTCATCTGGATGGCAGGATGTGACTCGACATATTTTCTCTCAGGTCTCTGGAGTTGTTCCCGTTTAATGTGAAGTCCCTGCTTCGTCGTGCTGCTGCCTACGAAGCCGTGGAGCGTTACAGGCAGGCTTACGTAGACTACAAGACCGCTCTGCAGATCGACTGCAACATCGCAGCTGCTCATGACGGCACCAACAGGTACGTGGACTGTGTCTAAATAAATCTTCTGATATTAGACTAGAGATATGTTGTTTTGGTCATTTGTTCAATCTTTTCTTAATTGGATAGTTCGGATTGTATGAGGTACTTATCCATAGTCAGTGTAACACCTACTGCTGTGGACGGGGGCACCAGCAATATGTGGTTGAGCCACCGAGACTCACATTAATGACACTTACATTAATGTAAGTGGACGTTATATTTAGAATATTTCCCCGCTTTACTTTGCTGTACTGAAGATGTTCTCTTTGCTTCATTGAAAGCCACCGGACTCCATTGGAAAAAAACAATAATTTTACCTCGCAGAACACAGGAGTTGCTGTTCTACCGCGGCCTCAATCGGTTAGTTTGTTTGTTATTTTGTGACTTCGGTGAATCCAAACTAACCCTTTAAAACACCAAAGTCACACAATAACACACACAAACTAACTATTCGAGGCAGCGATAGACCCGTTCTGTGAGGTAAAATGACTGGTTTTGTCAATTGACTGTGGTGGCTTTGAAGAAAGCATATGGTGGAAAATATTTTAAAGTGATTTTGATGTGGCTAAAACACATTCTGCTGGTACTCCTGTCTGTTTCTCCAAACTGTCATCTACTATACGTATCCAGTGTTCCCCCTAGGTTTACTGCTTTGGAGGGGTGCTCATCCGTGCAACGGGGGGGGGGGGGGGGGGGCGCGGGGAGATTGCGTGCGTGGCGCGGTTTCTATTTAGTTCTCCCCTCTCCTTTCTTCCGCTCTGTAGGTGTGTGCGCCAGCTGCGAAGCCCCGTCCTTCGCAAAACGGAGCCGAAGGGGAGAATGTGAAAGCACAAAGTAGACAGTACAAACTGAAACGTGCACATAAATTAGATTAATAGTATAAGCGTTTAGTTTATTTAATAACAGAGCACCTGTCAATGTGAAAAGTGAGTTGTGAATAATAATAAAAAAAAAATCTTTTGAAATTCGAGAAAGAAAAAAAAACCATCTTGAATTTCAGGCAGGGCGCTGCACCCTGCCAAGACAATGGCAGGGCGCTGCACCCTGCCAAGACGATGGCAGGGCGCTGCACCCTGCCAAGACGATGGCAGGGCGCTGCACCCTGCCAAGACGATGGCAGGGGAACACTGGTATCCACTGACTGTGGATACAGTCCTCATACTGCCCCAATTCAAAAGATCCCTTTAATTAATCTGTGAGATACTTCTGCCCTTTTCAATCCACAACCAGGAACTGCTCTCATTCATTGTAATTGTTCATTAAAGATTGAGTCGTGTTCACAACCAGGTGTTTTTTTATGCATCAACAAATCTGTATTTGTGGTTGTTTCTATAAACCAGTTGTAACACGAGCAGATAAGAAATATTTATATTGATTCATTCTTGAAACAGTTTACATTGTTTTCACCGTGTTTTTCAGGATGACCAAGGCGCTCACAGAGGCAGACGGTCTGTCATGGCGAGAAAAGCTTCCTCCCATCCCCACCGTTCCGATGTCCATTAGAGAACAACTAGCCCAGAAAGCTTCAGCCAACGCTCCAAAACCGAACCCGACACCGAAACAGAACGGCACCAGACAAACGAACAAACCTGGTGAGATTTGTGTTATGTTGCGTGCTGCAGAGATGTGCAGCTCTACTAATTGTGTTCTACAGACTCTCTCTCTCTCTGTGTCTCTCTCTGTTCTCTGTCTCTCACTCTCTGTCCTCTCTGTCTCTCTCTGTCTCTCTTCTTGTCTCTCTCTGTCTCTATGTCTCTCTCTCTGTCTGTCTGCTCTCTCTTTCTCTCTCTCTCTCCGTCTCTCTCTCTGCCGCTCAGCTTTCTGTCTGTCTCTCTCTCCTCTGTCTCTTGTCTCCGCCTCTCTCTCTCTGTCTCTCGCTCGCTCTGTCTCCTCTCTCTCTGCGTCTCTCTGTCTCTCTCTCTGTCTCTTTCTCTCTCTCTCTCTCTCCTCCGCCTCTCACATGGTGCTTCCACTGGGAAGAAAATGTGCTTTATAAATAATGTTTTGTTTTTTTGCCATAAACCTAAAGTTAGATTAGATAAAAAGTCAGAAGATCACCCAAGTTATTACAGGAACACGAATATGTCTATCAAATGTAATGGCAATTTATCTCTATTATAACGGAACAGTTTGTGTCTCGTCCATGAGTCGATGCACGCTTCCTGCTGCGCTGTGATACGGTAGAAAGAAAATAGTTCCCTACAGGTCGGAGGAAGAATACGCTGTGGTAGTAAATCATGCAGGCTGCAGGTATCCAAAAATGCACATAATACATTGACATAATGAGAAATTCAAAGAGAAAAGGGTTTAAATAGTGTTTCAATAGTTTTTATATGTGAGAGAGTTTCATCAGATTTAAATTAAAGTGCTATCTCCACTTTACCGACGACCCAACGTCCCTCAAGAGCATCTTCGGTGTTTAATTCTTTATTTCAACCTCTTCCCATCTTTATTTCTGACTATTTTTCTAAGTCTCAATGCACTTTACAGTTGCTATTTATGTAGGTGTATATAATTTACTACTTTATACTAACCTAAGGTTCATAAAGTATTGAGTATTCAATTATATATTTTCAAGTTTTGAAATGCATCCGTTCTTGTTTCCTGCTGCTGTGACACTATATATATGATAGATATATACATATATATATATATATATATATAGAGAGATAGATAAAGAGATAGATATAATATATATATACATCATATATATATATATATATATATCATCATATATATATATATATATATATATCATATATTATATATATATATATATATATATATATATATATATATATAATATATGTATATAATGTTGGCCTCCGCTAGGGCTGCGCTTTATCACCAATCCTGTTCGTGATTTTCATGGATAGGATATCGAGGCGTAATCGGAGGAGAGGGGTTGCAGTTCGGTGACCTGAGGATCTCATCGCTGCTCTTTGCAGATGATGTGATCCTTATGGCATCATCGGTCTGTGACCTTCAACAGTCACTGGATCGGTTCGCAGCCGAGTGTGAAGCGGTTGGGATGAGGATCAGCACCTCCAAATCTGAGGCCATGGCTCTCAGCAGGAAACCAGTGGATTGTTTACTCCAAGCGGCCGAAATGGGTTTTCTCAGACGGGTGGCTGGCGTCTCCCTTAGAGATAGGGTGAGAAGCTCAGCCATCCGTGAGAGACTCGGAGTAGAGCCGCTGCTCCTTTGCGTTGAAAGGAGCCAGTTGAGGTGGTTCATCTAGTAAGGATGCCACCTGGGCGCCTCCCTAGGGAGGTGATCCAGGCACGTCCAGCTGGGAGTAGACCCCAGGGAAGACCCAGGACTCGGTGGAGAGATTATATCTCCTCACTGGGAACGCCTCAGGATCCCCCAGTCGGAGCTGGAGGATGTGGCCCGGAGAAGGGAAGATTGGGGTTACTTACTGGAGCTGCTGCCCCCGCGACCCGATCCCGGATAAGCGGTAGACGATGGATGGATGGATGGATATATATTATATATAAATATATATTTTATATTTTGATATATGTATCATATATTATATATATGATACATATATATATATCATATATATCATATATGATATATATGATATATATATAATATATGATGATATATATATTTTGATAAATATATGTATATCATCATAATCATATATATATATTATTATATACTATATGATGATAGATATATATTTATATATCAAAAATATATATCATATATTTATATAAATATATATATAATATATGATGATATACATATTTATCAAAATATATAATCATCATATATTTATATAAATATATATATAATATATGATATATATTTATATAGATGATATATATATATTTATCCCGGGGTCATCGGGTCCTCAAAAAGGACACAAAGGACCCTGGTATATCAGCTTGCCACAGCCCACACATTCAATATACGCCATCGCTGGCTATAATGTACGGTCGTGGCTGTTTATGTGAGGGATATTCAAAGAGACAGAAATAGTGTTTCTCTTATCAGTCAGGAGGGAGAGACGCAGGCACAGATGGAGCAGAGACACAGACCAGAGTGTTTGTTTGCTTTGTGTGCATGTGCTGCCAGGAGGCTTTTTATTGTTGGCAGAAACGACATACCAACAGAGCTCAGTGCATTCAACTTGGTGAGCCAACAACGAGCACGACAGTAATGAAGTGCACCTGATGTTACCTGATGCCCAGGTCGTCATGCTCATGGTGATGGTTTGTCCCCTCACAGGTTGTGTTAAGACAATGCTCATGCTAAGCAGGTATGATGTTTACTATGTTCATGACCTTAGTGTAGCATGTTACATTACATCTCATGTAGCTGACGCTTTTGTCCAAAGTGACTTACAAAAAGTGAAAATGTGCATGAGGATACAACTCCGAACAGCAAATACATTAACCTTAAATAGGTGAAATCATTAAGTGCAGAACAATAGCTTCAAATACGCCAAACAAAAGTGCAACATACAGAAACAATAGCACAACATTTAGGGAATGAAGTTCAGGTTCAATAAATCAGGTTTTCCTTATATAAAGAAATATTTAATAAGAAATTCCTTAACTATACTTAGTCAGGGATTAACATGATATATATATATATATGTATATATATATATATAGTATAGTTATATGTATATTATATATATATATAGATATATATAGATATATATATAATATATATATAATAAATATAAATCTATATAATATATATATATATAAGTATATAATTATTTATATATAGTATAAATATATATAGTATTATATATTATTATATATAAATAAATAAAAACAGTAATTACCAGATAACAAAAAGCCTAGCGCACAAACACACACACACACATTATTCCTGAATGAGGAGTCATAAACTCTGATCTCAATCATCGGTCACAAAATATGTGTTTTTAATGTTAACTGGTTTGTTGTAAATCAAGTCAAAATTATAATGAGAATATGGACTATTAAATATTGAATTGAATGTACATACTTGAACATGATGCAGCATGTTCTCAAGCATTACTGCTTTTTATTTTATCTCATTGATATCAGCCTCAGTGTTTACAGAGAGAGGGAGAGGGAGAGAGAGAGAGAGAGAGAGAGAGAAACCGTTTACAAATAAAGTGTAAAGAAAATCCCTTTCTGTTTTAAAATACTCTCTATATACATATATACATACACACATCATTTTTTTTTATCCAACCAAAAATTTTGCAAAGTGCAACTCATCCTTATCAATAAAACAAACAATATTCTTGAAACACCAACGCTGTTTAAAAGTCTCTAAATCGTCACTATGTTTAAAAAATCTGAACTCGAGCCAGAGTCTGGCCCTCATATTACAGAGCCATATTGCTTTGGCCTCCTGTCCTTCTCTGTTCTCTACGGTGTTCCTCCTGCTTTTATAAATCGTCATTTTTGCTTTGCTAATTTGAGAGGAAAATTAGGACCTGCCACTTTTCTTTGTTTGCCTTTTTGTAGGCAGCTCCCATGATAAAAACACTCTCGGTAAAAACTACATCAAAGAGACTAAAAACCAATGTTAAAAGAGAGAAGAAACTTGTGTGTCTCTTACACTCGCTAAAAACATTGAAAACTGTCTCGCGGGAGATTACAAAATGGATTAATGACAGAGAGCATTTGACATAATAGCACCATGTAAAATCCTCCACTGAAGGTCGGCAGTCCGCTTTTTGAGGGGAGGTTTATATAAAATCCTCCACTGTGGGCCTGGTCCGCTTCTCCACCAAGTCTGTTGCTCCACACAATGGAGGGTCTGCTACACAGGCCTTTTCTGTTGATGCTTTTGACACAGTTAGTATAGAATGTTTTTTTGTCGGCTCTGTGCAGAGACAGTTTTTCCGGATTAATGACCTTGAGCAGGGGGCCGGTCAGTTCTCCCAGCCCTGGGTTCAGGTAGACTTCAAGAAAGGGGTCCGCTGGGTCTGGATCAGCCTCTCCCTGGCTGTGTGTGGTTAGGAGGGTCCTCTCTTCTCCAGTGAGCCTCTGGCTACAGAGCTGCAGGATTCTTTGATCCACCCGGACAGAGTTCAGACCCAGCAGAGAGCCCAGGGCCCGGGCATCATTCAGCGCCGGCCCCACTGCATCCACCAGCTGCTGCAGGGACATGGTCTTGGACCTGCACAGAGCCACCATCAGGCCGGGTGTGACGCTGCTGCTGACATTCAGCCTGGCTCCGTGGATCAGTGGCTCCTTCAACAACCAGTACAGAGAGTCAGAATTTGGGCTCCTTTTATGTTTAAAAAGGGACCAACACTTAAAAACACCCCAACAGCCCACTCAACTTAAAAAAATTAGAATCAGTTAAAAACAGAGCAGTATCCAGCCCCAGGTTACTCACATGTCTGAGGATACAGCTGGCCACGTCTCTCCAAACCAAATCAGTCAGACCTGTGAGATATTTTTTGTAAAAACTGGAGTCTAAAAGTGGCTGTTCGGCTGGCCAGTTGGACTAGGCCCTGTCCCCCCTCCTCTCTGGATAAAAACACAACCCCTTGTGGCACCCAGTGTAGACCATCCCAAAAGAAATCCACCATTTGCTTCTGTATTTTGGCTAACAGGCCTAAGTTGAGTTAAAATGCCAATATGCACTTTTTGGCTTTATGCTTCTAATAAAAACATTCCATAAAAGCCAAGCATGATCTGTAAAACCAGCCGTAATGATGCTGCATAGTTTAAAAGTATTAAAATGATGTTTAAAACAATAAATACGATCCAACCTGGCTAAGGAAATCCTATCATCTCGGTGGTGAGACCATGTATACTGTCGATCATCGTGTGCATTCTTCTCCATACATCCACAGACCATGGGGTGGATCAACTGCCTCAGGAGCATTCTGGGACGCTGGATGCGGCTCTGCGTGAGTGCGATCTAAGATGCATTTTCTGTGCAGTTAAAATCCCTCCCAAGAATAAAAAATCCTCTGAGGTACAGCTATTTAAAACATTATTAACTTTTTGTAAAAACAGCTTCCTCTCTGCAACCGATTGTTGGAGCGTATACATTTATAAAAACAGCTGTAAAAAGGTCAAACCTTGCTTTTACTAAAGCAACCTCCCCTCAATAAATTGCTCGACCTCCAGTGAGACTGGAGTAAAAGACTTGAAGAGGAAACCCACTCCTCCACTAAGAGAAGTGTTGTGGCTTAAAAACTTCCCCTTCCCACTCTCTCCTCCAGTCTATCTCATTAGAACTGTCGCTGTGCGTCTCTTGTAAAATAAAAACATCAATGTGTTTCATTTTATCCGTTTCAAATATTTGAGCTCTTTTTTTCAAAACTCTGGCCTCCATTCAATTTAAAACACCCACTCTAAAAGTATCCATAGCAAGTGAGATGTTAAAAGCAAAATAAAAACTAATTAATTAATCAAGATAGACATCTTCAACGTGTTTTTGTTTTTTCACTTTTAGCACAAGTTTCTTTAACCTAAAACCTCCTGGTCAGTGAGGCCAGACTCCTCTCTTTGGCTTATATGGAGTCTGGCTGAGATATAAAAAGGGCCAAATCTGGAAAGTATTCCTCCACTTTTACCCCATGTTGATTTTTCGTTTGTTGGAGGAGATTTTTTAACTTTCAAGCCGTATACATTTTTTTTCCTTGGCTGCCTACTTAAATTAAAACCAGGAATGTCACTGCTGTCTGAGATAAAAGCGTTACATGCGACGGCACCATGTAAAATCCTTCACTGGAGGTCGGCTGTCCGCTTTTTGAGGGGAGGTTTGTAAAAAAAACCCAATGTGGGCCTGGTCCACCTTCCTCCACCCAGTCTGTTACTACTCCACACAGTGGAGGGTCTGCGTGCACAGGCCTTTCTTGTGGATGCTTTTTCACACAGTTCGTATATAGAGTCTTTTGTCGGCTCTGTGCAGCATCAGTCCTGCCGTGTTAGTGACCTTGAGCAGGGGACCGGTCAGTTCTCCCAGCCCTGGGCTCAGGTTGATCTCCGGAAAAGGGTCTGCTGGGTCTGGAGAAACCTTCCTGTCACTGTAGTCTTTAATTTGGCTCCTTTCCTTCCCAGAGAACCTCTGGCTCCCACAGCTCCAGAATCCTCTCGGCCACTCGAGCGGAGGTCAGACCCAGCAGAAAGCCCAGGGCTCGGGCATCGCTCAGCGCCGGCCCCACTGCAATCCACCAGTTGCTGCAGGCACAGGGGTTTTGGACCTGCAGAGCGCCACCATCAGGCCAGGTGTGCTGCTGCTGCTGACGTCCAGTCTGGCTCTGTAAATCAAAGGCGCCTTCAACAACCAGTGCAGAGAGTCCGACTTGGACACCTTTTATGATTAAAAAGGGCCCAAGACTTAAAAACACCCTGATAAAACGGAGGCAGCCCATTTAACTTTAAAAATTTAGAATCAGTTAAAAACAGAGCAGCATCCAGCCCCAGTTATTTACACATCTGAGAATGCAGCTGGTCACATCTCTCCACACCAAATCAGCCGGGTCGGTAAGATATTTTAAGTCTAAAAGTGGCTGTTCGGCTGGCCAGGTGGACAAGGCCCTGTCCCCCCTGTGGCACCCAGTGTAGACCATCCCAAAAAAAATCCCCCATTTCTTTCTATAGTTTTTACTAAAATACCTGAGGGAGGGTCTACACAGGCCAGACGGTGCCACATTTGGGATGCTACAAGGTTTTTTAAAAAACCAAAACCCTACCTTTAAAAGACATCTGAGGGAGCAAGCCACTTCCACTTGGAAAGCTTTCCCTGAATCTATTCTGTGAACGGTCTCCCAGTTCTTCTGGACAATAATTTCCTAAAAACACTCCAAGATATTTCAGGCCGTCAGTTCTCCAGGTGAGGCTCTGGGGAAGAACTGGGAGACCGCCACGCCACTCCCCAACAGCGAGGGCCTCACTTTTCTTCCAATTTACCTTCGCTGCCGATGTTACACTAAAACTATCTACTATAATCTGTAAAAATGTCCGCATCTCTCTGGCTTGTAATAAAAACAATAATATCGTCTGCGTATGCGAATAAAACAAATCTGCTATTAAAACCAGACCTTGTAGGTTGGAGCGTATTTTGCAGAGAAGAGGTTCCAGGGAGAGCGCATAGAGCATCCCCAACAGAGCACAGCCCTGCCGGACCCCTCTATACACTCTAAAAGGAGCACACAGACTACCATTGAACTTCAGCAACACTCTCAACTTCACTGTACTGAACCAAACTTCTCCATTACTTTCCAGAGGAAGTTATGCTCAACGCGGTCAAAAGCCTTTTCCTGATCTAGAGAAATCAGACCAGTATCAAAGCCAAATGAGCTGGAGACCTCCAAAACATCTCGAATTAGGTAGACATTGTCTACCATGGACCTGCCGGGCACACAGTACGTCTGGTCCCGGTGGATGACCAGCTCCATAGCCCCCCCCCCCCCAGCCTGGTGGCCAGAGCCTTGGACAGAAGCTTGTAATCCACACACAGCAATGACACAGGGCACCAGTTTTCCGAAGTCCTGCAGGTTTCCTTTCTTGGGCAGGAGCGTTATCACGGCCCTGCGGCAGGACATCAGCATGGAACCAGAGGCCAGACTCTCGTTAAAAACATCTAAAAGATCTGTTGCTAAAATGTCCTAATATGCTTTAACAGTGAGGGCCGTCGATACCGGGAGCCCGCCGTCCTTGCATTTTCTGCAGAGCAGCCTGTAGCTCCGTGTAGTTAACGGCCCCCTCCAGCTGTGAGTTGGTTCTCCTCGGATACCCGAGGTAGTCCCCCTAAAAAACCCCTCTAAAAGCGTTTCCTCCTCCCCTCATACTCACTCGAGTATAGGGAGGAATAAAAACAGCAGGTCGGCTAATGCCCTTTTTTTTACTTTGAGGATTTCAATATATCCTCGATCTCCTGTGGACTCACTGATTTGTTCCTAGTTCCACTATATCACCCTCCAGGTCTTTAATAGATCTGGTGATGTCATGTGTGACATTGAGGGTGTGCTGCTGACAAAGCATTTTAATTTCAGTCTTACCATGGTCCCACCACTGCCTAAGACTGTTAAAATCACCCTTCCTCTGCCTAAAAACACTCCAGAAATAAATAAAAGCTTCTCTAAAATGATATCAAATGTTAAAACTGAGTGCCAGTATGCGCTTCTTGGCAACACATTTCTAATAAAAACATTACATAAAAGCAAAGAGTGATCTGTAAAATCAGCAGGTATAATATTACACATTTTTAAAATGTTAAAATTATGTTTAAAACAATAAATACGATCTAACCTGGCAGAGGAAATCTTATTTTCTCTGCAGTGTGACCATGTGTATTGTTTAGCATCTGCGTTCATCGTCCGCCATACATCCACCAGACCATGAGAGCGGACCAGCTACCTTAGAACATCTTGGGGCTCAGTATGCGGCTCTGCGTGGTTCCGATCTAAAAAAGCATTTTCTGTACAGTTAAAATCCCCCCCAAGAATAAAAAATCCTCCGAGTCACAGCTATTTAAAACATCATTAATTTTTTGTAAAAACAACTTCCTCTCTGCACCGATTGTTGGGGCATACACATTATAAAAACAGCATTAAAAAGGTCAAACCGGGCTTTTACTAAAAGCAACCTCCCCTCGATAAAATGCTCGACCTCCAGTGAGACTGGAGTAAAAGATTTGGAGAAAGGAAGCCCACTCCTCCACTAAGAGATGTGTTGTGGCTTAAAATGACTTCCCCTTCCCACTCCCTCCTCCAGTCTATCTCGTTAAAGCCGTCGCTGTGCGTCTCCTGTACAAAAAGGTAACGGTAAAGGTAAGGTTTAATCAACGTGTTTTAATTTTGCAGTTTCATATATTTGTGTCTTTTTTTAAAAACTCTGGCTCCGTTCACATTTAAAACATTCACTTTAAAAGTATCCATGGCTGAGATTTTAAAATAAAAAATAAAAACAAATAAATGAATTAAGACCCCCATCATCACTGTTTATTTGTTTTTTACTCTAAGCACAAGTTTTTTAATCTATAAACCTCCTGCTCAATGAGGCCAGACTCCTGTCTTTGGCTCATATGGAATCTGGTTGAGCTAATAAAAACGAGTAAATCCGGAAAGTAATCCTCCACTTTACTCCGTGTTGGTTTATTGTTTGTTGGAGAAAAACTTTCATTCAACATTTCAACCGGATACATTTTGTTTTTCTGGCTGTTGCTCAGAGTAAAACCAGGGATGTCGCTGCGGTCTGACACACATCCTCTTCAACTAAAAAAACTGTCTTCTGAATGTCCCTGCTTCCGCTTCCTGTCTGTCTGGCTTTTCCTCCCCGACTTTACTGTTCTTGGCATACACTGGATGCATTCTTTACTTTTCTTTTCCGTTTTGTGGCAGGTTTTTGTTTTATTGCCTCTCTTCCTCTCCTACACCACCCATTTCCTCTACCTACATCACCCACTTCCTTTACCGAACACCAGCAGGAGAAAAAACGATCATGAACTAAGTTAAATCAATGAACTAAGTTAAAATCAAACCCATTATTAAATAAATAGAAATAGCTACCGCTCAGCGTCTCACTCACACAACCAAACTCCCAGCATGCACCGAGAGAGGTGAGAGAGAGAGTAAGATAGAGCGAGAGAGACCAAGAGAGAGAGAGAGAGAGAGAGAGAGAGAGAGAGAGACAGAGAGAGAGACAGAGGGATAGACGGAGAGAGAGACAGAGAGAGAGAGAGACAGAGACAGAGAGAAGAGAAGAGAGAGAGAGGAGAGAGAGACAGAGAGAGTAGAGAGAGAGAGATAGAGAGAGAGACTCTCATAGAGGTCTAGCTAAGATAGATCTCTATATCCTAATTTATCTCTCTAATATAGATAGCTATATCCCAAGCGCGACCAAGCAGATCAGAGACCGATCTATAATACTCGACTCCCCTCTCTCTCTGCTCTCCTCTTCTCCTCTCTTCTCTTTCTCTCTGTCTCTCTCTCTCTCCTCTCCCTCTCTTCCTTCTCTAGACTCGCTCCTTAGACAGAAGAAATTAATGACGGAAGCAGAGGATGGGGAGAGTTGTCTGCAGGTCGTCCACAGCTTGTTTTTGTTTTGCTGCAGTGCAATGATCAGCCAGTGAATACTGACACACTGCAGGTCCTTCAAATAATGCTAAAAACAGCTTTGACTGTGATCTCTGGTGGGGAAGTGCATCCATCTCTCTTAAACTATGCACTTCATGGCTCTATAATATCATCACCTCAATTCCTGTTTGCTCCCGTCATAATAAATATGGCTTCATTTCATTCATTTCAAAGTCTTGATCCAGAGGTTTTAGCCAACTATAGGCCGATATCTAACCTTCCCTTTCTCGCTAAAATCCTTGAGAAAGCAGTCGCAAAACAGTTGTGTGACTTTTTACATAATAATAGTTTATTTGAGGTTTTTCAATCTGGATTTAGAGTTCATCATAGCACAGAGACGGCACTGGTGAAAGTTACCAATGACCTTCTATTGGCATCAGACAAAGGACTTGTCTCTGTTCTTGTCTTGTTAGACCTCAGTGCTGCTTTCGACACTGTTGATCAGGACATTCTACTACAGAGACTGGAACATTGTGTTGGCATAAAAGGAACCGCACTAAGCTGGTTCAAGTCCTATTTATCTGAGCGATCTCAATTTGTACTTGTTAACGATAAATCCTCCATGACAGCCAAAGTCAGTCTTGGAGTTCCACAAGGTTCTGTACTTGGACCGATTCTATTCACCTTATATATGCTTCCTTTGGGCAATATTATAAGGAACCACTCTATAAACTTTCATTGTTATGCGGATGATACCCAATTATATCTATCAATTAAACCAGATGAAACCAATCAATTGGCTAAACTTCAAGCATGCCTTAAAGACATAAAAACTTGGATGTCTAGCAACTTCTTGATGTTAAACACAGACAAAACTGAAGTTATTGTACTTGGCCCTAAACGCCTCCGAAACGCATTTTCAAAATCAAAATCCTTCTCCTGACTTACAAATCAATTAATGGTCATGCTCCAGCATATCTTAAAGATCTCATAGTACCTTATAAACCAACTAGAGCATTACGCTCCCAGACTGCAGGGTTACTTGTGGTTCCTAGAGTCTCTAAGAGTACAATGGGAGCCAGAGCCTTCAGCTATCAAGCTCCTCTCCAGTGGAACCAGCTTCCAGTTTGTGTTCGGGAGGCAGACACCCTCTCCACATTTAAGAGTAGGCTAAAGACTTTCCTTTTTGATAAAGCTTATAGTTAGGGCTGGCTCAGGTTTGCCCTGGATCAGCCCCTAGTTATGCTGCTATAGGCTTAGACTGCCGGGGGACACCTCCCTGCTCTCTTCCTTCTCTTCCTCTCTCCTCCCCTCCCTCTCTTCTTCTCCCTCTCTATCTGTATGCATTTATGTAAATGTATGTTACTAACTCACCATCCGGGGCATCATCCCCGGAGTGTCTGTCTCTCATGTGACAGGTTGCCACTGATAAAGTTTACATCAGGATCATGAATCGTGGCTGCGCCTGCTGCCCTGGTCCTGCTGGACACCAGGAAGCCTTATTGACATTTTCCTGGATTCATCCATACTTTCTATTTTTTTTTTCCAACGACGAATAAGAAATAATAAACAGAGGAGAGAAAGCGTAGAAAGACCCAGAACGATATGTGTGTGTGTGTGTGTGTGTGTGTGTGTGTGTGTGTGTGTGTGTGTGTGTGTGTGTGTGTGTGTGTGTGTGTGAGTGTGCAGCATTACTGTGATCTAGTGTCCCTAACACTACATAAATCTGCGGTATTGGATTCGGCTAAATGACCCCCCCCCCCCACACACACACACACACACACACACACACACACACACTCACACACACACACACACACACACACACACACACACACACACACACACACACACACACACACACAGAAGGGCTGCAGGCTGAGTCTGGGACTGTGCAGGTTGGGCAGCAGATGACAGATGATCCCTGAACTTACAGAGGCTCAGACTCACACTGTGTTGTGATGTGAAATGCAGTTAATGAATGTGAGGAGAGCCGAGGACTCTGGAACATCTCAATGACAACGTTCCTGTCCAGCAGGAGCTCCTCGAGGCTGCATGCATCCAGGATTGGTGGAAATGCAAAGTCCCCAGGATTTTGGGATTCACACCCTGAGTTTTCAAGATTTGAGGAAAACTTAATTTCCTACGATGCATGAAATAATCTTCAAAAAGATCTGAAGTTATGGTGATAGAAGCCGCTGTGTGAAACAGCTGTTTTGTGACTTTTGCATGTCATTGTGGTAGCAGTCGGGCTTTGTTCCGTGTGACTTGCTAATTAATAACTCCTGAAATATCTCAACAATTATTCAATTGTACAGGCGTTTAATACTTCTGACTTCTTTCAGTTTGAACATGTCCAATTGATTAATAATCTGAGTAAGTCAAACAAAACAACAACAAAACAAAATCAATGATAGAAGTTAGATTTTTGGGGCATTTCACTGGTTTGCCATCGCAACTGGGAAAAGAGTCTAAAATCACCACAATTCACCGTTTGCTTTCCTCAGTTCCTCTAAAACACTCAAAGACAGACACAAAGTGATAACACATTAAAATGAATAATGTCAAAAGAATGAGCAGGTTCCAGCTCCGATACTCAACGCAGCTCTTACATTTGTTTGATGTGCAAAATATTCCTTTTTTTTTTGTTTTACCTGCATGCCAGCTGTCGTCTTGAGTATATGTTCAGCTTCAAATAACAGATGTAAATCTCACACACACGCAGCAAATGCAGCTCAGGTTTGATGGTACGAATAATGAATAGATTCTGGTTTGACGTGGGACACAAACATCGGTCTCCTGCGAGGGATATGCATGAAGTAGGGTTCAATACTTACGTAGGTGTAACTACAAACAGCGTAGGAGAACAACCCAGAACTGTGGTGTCTGTCCTCACAGTATAGAACATGTACATTTTAAATTCCTCTTACTCTGGATAAAGTATTAAGCATTAAATTGTGTTTTGTGTTTGTCGCAGAACATTTCTTGTGAAAACTAAGCTGTGAACTCAAAATGCATTCCAGATTCAAAGGCTTTGTTGTCATATGCACAACAGCTACAGACAAATAAAGAAATAAAGTGCAATAAAATAGTGCAAGAGACATAAAGGTGCAGCTGAACTCAGGATGATGAATCCCATCCGCCCCTGAAACAGTTTCCAGCGTCCTGTTTCTGCACATCCTTCTAATAAAAGGGAAATAGATATTGCTCTATATGACATGCTTATTTCAGCTCCTTTGTGTCACTGTTTCTGTGTGAAGATATAAATATCTTCTCTACAGATGAAGATCATCCCCGGGTGGTGAAACTATGCAGGTGGCTCCGGCTCCACACCATAAATAGCTCGCAGGCCGTCGTCATTTGCTGGTGTGACATTCTCATGGTAAAGGTTAGATGTTGCAGGATGCATTCCTCTCATAGCTGAGGCCTGACGCGTGCTGCTGCTCTGTGTCATCGCCTGTGGCTACGCTTGTTATTTCCATGTGATTTGTGATATCTGATCCTTCAGATCAAACTTCAGGTCTGTGTATGTCCACACTTGGCCTGGAAATGGAGCCGAGTATTTGTTTGAAATGCCGTCTGCATGAATCTCTCTGCATCTCTTTACATCAGTGTTATGAACATTAATGTCCTCCGGGCTTTGCACAGTTTGGATCCAACCACTTAGGGCTTTTACAGATCTGTTAGTGACGAGGAGAGAAATGTGGAGTCAGAACAAAATGTTGGATTATAGCGTTTGGTTCTTTCCAGTAAATATGCAGCAAGTCCTGCAAAACAAAATTCCCCGAGATGTTTAAGTGACACAAACACACAATAAACCTCTGATGGTTTCTAGTGATGCAGATATTTAAGATGTTGCTGGTCCTTGTTTTGAGAAATCCATCAACCTTACGATATCTTACATGCATATAGTCTTTTCAAAATAAGTGATAACAAAACTACTTGGTCAGGTTTCGGAAAAGATTGTAAATTGGGATAAAGTTAAACACATAAGTTCTGGTATCACATGAGACACACGATTGCAGCTCTTTAAATCTTTAAATAATGACCTCAAATCAAAGCTCACATGTTGAATTCAGAATAATGTTCTCTGTATGTGGCATCATGCAGGAGTTATGGGGTCTGTGGGGTCTGTGGGGTCTGTGACGCGTTGACCATCAACCAGCCGGAGCTGAAGGGAGCAGGACGGGGAGAGACGGATTCGTGGCGGGAAATCCTGAGAAGCTTCAATGAAAAGTTTCCAGAGTCGATGCCGCAGATAAAAGATGAACTTGGCGTTCAGAGGAAGATGTGGAGAGCCCGACGTGTCTGTTACTCTCACTGCCACAGGGGGGAGACAAAAGTAACACCATACAATGTTTCCGCTTTAAGTTAGTGTCTGTGAAGCTTTTCCTGCATAATGGTATGCTATAAAAGTCAGCAGGAAAGGTATTTACTTTAGAGCTGCTGGACGATAAGGAGATGACTAAACTCTGGGGAGAATCCATATATATTTCAGTGTGGACCAAAGTAGTGGACAGACAGACCAACCAACAGAGCCGCAACACCAGCATCACTAAAGTCTGTTTTTAGTGGATTTTATTACAATTTGTCATTTGCAGCTTTTGGACTCATTTCCGCTTCACAAGTATGTGACTTGGACTTGAGATGTGATGTATGTGGCTTCTCTGTGTATTACTAAAACTTACTTTCAACCGTGCACTAAAAACCAGAAAAGCCTGCAGTCAGGGGGAAGTGCTACTTTGATATTTTGATATGAGGTATTTCTAATTTTGGACAATCAGATCTGTTCCAGTAAAATCCTTACTGCCTGCAGGCGGCTCCTCTCAGAGGCTGCGGCGGCTCCTCTCAGAGGCGGTGGCTCCTCTCAGAGGCGGCGTGCTAACTGGAGCCTCAGAAAGGAGTTTACAAGTCCTGACAAAGACTTGAAGATTTAAGTTTTAACCTGAATGTGCTTCTGATGATGTGTTTGAGAAGTTAGCGATGACATGATGGTTTGAACAGCCACAGAAAGTAGTGCCTTGCTCGTATCAGTAACCTGCATGTAAAAGGAACACAAAGCACCTCATGGAAAGGGTTGTAACAGGCCACTTTTAAGGACATGCTGCGTGTGACTTCATGCATTTTAAGCTTTTCTCGTGTCATTTAACGCTGTTCAGTTTCCCAACTCGTAACATAGAAGCACGGTCGCTGTAGTTAACGAATTCAAACAAAACGAGAAAAGATTCGGAGTTTAGGTTCAAATAAGGACGTTTGATTTAAGAAATTGAAACCTGGCTGTGGAATAAAAATACATAGTTACTGATGATTGAATGCATCATGTCAATTAAGAGGCCTCGGAAGTATAGCAGTGTGTGTGTGTGTGTGTGTGTGTGTGTGTGTGTGTGTGTGTGTTCATGTCAGCCTAGTTTGGAGTAAAGTGGAGCACGGCCTCAGACAGACAGTTTATATAGAAGCTACAGACAATTATCACCTCGTCTCTTCTGTCTCTTCATCCGATCTGCCCGATCAATCCCCCCCCCCTCTGTCCACATATCTGTCTTTAGAAACAACTATATCCATGTGTGACCTACATTAGACGTGGTTTACATCCGTATCATCCTGTCAGCTGCAGCCTGAGGATGTTCTGATGTATTGATGTTTGTATGTTACAAACAAAACTGCTTATTGCTTATTATAAACACTGAACATTGAATGGAAACGGATAAAACTAACAAACATTGAGAGGAAAACAAGAGTATTTAGTAGAAATCTGAAAACAACTTGATTATTCTATGATAAAATATTATTTACTAGCTTTTTTCCACTTGTTGAATAAGGCAGTGGATTACTTTTGAAACCTTAAGTTTAAAATATTCTTTAGTCAAGAATGAATCTTAACTCAATTTTACTATTAAATTGAATTATGTTTTTATTGTGTTGTTTTATATGATCATTGAAGTGTTTTTCAGTATGCAAAGCACAAATAAAACGTATTATTATTATTTTAAAATATTGTTATTATTAATAAAAAATAAAAAATATTGTTATTATTATTAAAACATGCTGATATTAGGAACCTTTTCATGCATAAAGAAAGGCGTTTCTTATTTAATATTTTGTCTATGCATAATTGTATGTAAGAGAATATAAAATGTAGGTTTAATTTAGTCCACTGGTTCCAAATCTGCAAAAATCTGCTACACAAATCTGTATTCATATTTTGGATTTTTCTCCTATTTTGAAAGTTTTTTATTGTGAAATATTAGATTATTGTCAGAGAAATGTAGTGGATTAAAAAGATACAAATTAGGGAGGAAATTAAAGAAAAAGTAAAATAGTTTCCCACATTTGGCTTCATAATGCAGATTTGAGATATGTGATGGAAGAATGCATGTTTGTGCGACAATAACATGAATAATAATAATTGTTTAAAAAATATCTCTTTTTTTTTTAGAGCATTTGAAGTGCATATCTCTGTTATTACTGATTACTCATAGGAGGCTAACACACACACACACACACACACACACACACACACACACTCACTCACAGTCATCAGATGATTGGCCCTCTCCTCCATCTGCTCCTCCTCTCCAGGAGTTCATTCTGTTTTCTGCTGAGTCAACAGGACGTCAGCTCTGTATTCTGCCATCGCTGGTCCCCGCAGATTTCCCAGAAGGCCACTGACACCGTCCTGAGATTAAGCAGCTCCACCCTGGGAACCGGCTGTCTGCAGGGAGCCGCGGTGACGTGCGGACAAACAGAATGATTATTGCTTTTTCTGCATGCTGCACTCGTAAGAAGGAGGATTAAACGATCTCCCTGTCTGTGTATATCTATGTGTCTTCAGTGTGTGCAAACGACTTGATTAATTTATTGATCATCTTAATTATTAAGTCTATAAAATGTCAGGAAAAGATGGAAATGATCACCATCATTCACTCGAGATCAAGTGTCTTGTTTCGTCTGACAAACCAAAAGAGATTCAATTTACAATTTGCTTGAATGAAGAATTAAACTGATTAAATCTGAGGAATTGAGTCAACGTCTTTTTAAAAATGAGTTTAAAAACTCCTGATATGTTGTGGGCCAAGTGGCATTGTGGGTAATGTAAATTTAAGGAAGGATGATGTGGCGTCCATCGTGAGTGTGCTTCCAGCAGTGTTATAGGAGTGCAATGCTACAATGGTGGATCTGTAGAACATCTAACAGCGTTCAGACATGTCCGTTAAAAACGTGTCAGGGACGGCGTGTCGATTCCTGCTCCTGTGTCATTTCAAATCTTTCTACTTGGTAAACTTCAGCGACCAAAGACTCAAGTGATGTGTGTGTTTACGTTGGCGTTAGTTGAAAGCCCGGTGCATCACATATACAAATGCAAAAGGTGGCCTCTCACACGATACAGTAAGAGTCACATTTCTGCCAGGTCCAAGCGAACACCAGTTATGTGGGTCTCCAGTGGTCCCTGGTCCTCTGCCAGCATGACGCTCAGCTTGCTCTCAAAATATAAAGATTTATTGGAGATTCATGAAAGAGAAATTGATTTCATGGAGCAGGTTTGTGGATTTTACTTTCCCTTTTGTCCTAAAGAGCAGCTGATAACAGAACATGTACAGTTTTATTGATTATAGATTATAACGAGGACTTTATTGGACTGTGTACCCGGTGCTACAGGACCAGCGAGACAGATTATTTATATATTTCACAATGTTCAGGTTCTCATATACTGTTCATAGCTATACCTACAAAAAAAGTATTGTAATTCGTGTATATGCCACAAAATCAACTTGTATGTTTGTGAACGAGGAAGTATAAAGAGCGATAGAGGCCCGTGTCCCGTGTGAAACCAGAAGTAAAAGTTTATTTTTGTCACAACTTCTATAGATATCTTAACCCAAACCACGATCTTTTCCTAAACCAAAGCAAGTAGTTTCCTGTAATGATGGAAGTTTATTTTGAAATGGACACGTGTTGCTGGAGATTTGTACACAAAAAAGGAGGAATAACCTTTCGTAGAATATCATACGAACCGCTGTATGAGGATACGTCGCAGTATTATAAGCAGGTTTACATATTGAGGCGCCACCACAGCAATGTCGCCTTCTTTACTTCCACCTATAGGATTCATCTCTCGCCAAACTTCACAGAGTGTGTTTGTGTTTAACAAGCCAGCTGCTCTGGTCTGGTGCTTTTTACAAAAGGAAGTCTGTAACAAAAAAGAAAACACATTTTCCACAAAGAACTGGAAGTGCTTCAAACTCACATCTTTGTGTAGCAGGTGTCGACAGAAAAGGAAAATGTTGGTCATTGTGAATCATGCCCACTGATATCATTCTGTCTCATTACATCCGTCTTATTGACATACTCACACACACACAGCCACCACAAGCACCTGCGTGTTCTTTAATATCCTGTCCTTCTTCTGTATTCAGACAAAGGACTGCTGCTCGTTTATGTGTCCACATAATCCTCTTTTATCAGACCATTTTTTACTAACTTTTGAAGTCCTGTTACTGGACTACAAGCCAGCAGGCAAAATATCCTACGCTCGATGTTTATCTGAAAGTGCTGTGACTAAATCAGCACTTAATTCAATACCAGGACTCAATATCAATATAACGGAGGACTCCAATGCTAACTTTAGTCCCTCCCACATGAATCATCTTGTTGATAGTGCTGCAGCCTCACTGCGAATAACACTCGACTCTGTCGCTCCTCTAAAGAAGAAGATCATAAAACAGAAAAAGAAAGCTCCAACTAACTTCAACAATCTCATCGTCTAAGCATCAACCTGTCATTTAGACCCGACACGTTTTCCTCCCGGCGGAGGAAAAAGCACCTGTCGCCTGTGGCACTCTCGGAACACACAGCGGACTGCTACCAGCGGGCCCTTAGCCCACAGAGATTCATTTTCGGCTGGGTTTTCAGTCCGCCTTTTCATCCGGTTACCACCGCAAGCCCCTCTCGTAGCCTTCCGTTATTTACTTTTAAACAATACCTAATCAACCTCCCGCCCACTGGTCTCGTCTCTGTCCTGAAGACACTTATGGGCCACGGAGAAATTCTTTCAGCACCGGCTACGAGGAAAGGGGAGAGGGACGGGGATACGGGACCTCTTATATTATTCCTGCTAACCTTTTAATTGGTCTTGGGAGCTAGGCTTGGCCGCCTCTCTCTCTCTCTCTGGAGAGAACGCAACCTCGCACGACTTTCCCGGACCTGCTTTAAAACTTAATCCCCTCGGCAAATCCTCCGTCTAAGATAACCACTAGGAAAAAGGCCTCTTATGCAAAGTCGAGAATCACAGACAACTCAAAGAACGTTCACAGACAGTCACCATCAGATAAACATTTTCCAGCGTCAATTCAACCACAATGCAATGCAGAAAGCTTTTTAACACTTTACAAAAAAATCAAACCAGATATAAGATTTTTCCCCGAGAATTCTGGGCACTGGGCCAGTTTCGGCATTTTTACACATG
This sequence comes from Cottoperca gobio, assembly GCF_900634415.1. Classification (NCBI taxonomy): domain Eukaryota; kingdom Metazoa; phylum Chordata; class Actinopteri; order Perciformes; family Bovichtidae; genus Cottoperca; species Cottoperca gobio. The sequence goes on along the minus strand of NW_021166872.1, from coordinate 80,149 downwards.
ACATGCGAGCGCGTTCTCGACGGACGTTTTTTCTATTGTTTCTTCCAAGAACCAAAAACAAATCTGTGAATAGCAGTTAACCTATATATCAGAGGTCAAAAGTTTACGTATCGCTTATCTTGATCTACATACATTCCTTCCATCAACTGTCACCGGAGGTAACATATAGAGCCCCTATTGACAGAGGAAGTGGCGGCTTGCCGACTTCAGCAGAGCCTCAGCAATGCAATAGATCTCAGCTGGCCAAAACCTGTCCCTTATTCATATGGCATGACCTTTTTGTAAATTCATAAAAAGAAGAACTTAACCCATGGCATTACCATGCATAAAACATATAATCACAATTATTAGATAAAAATACAGTATTTATTTTATTTTTTAGGAGTTGTTTAAATTAACCTGCACCTCCCTTCACACACACACAGTTCCACTTAATGGAAGCAAAAGGATTATAATGAGACGACTATGAGTACTAAAGATTCCAGTACTCTAATTTAACTTTAACACAAGTACTACTATATATCAGTACTTCAACAAGCAAAGAAATGATAAAAGATAACATATTTAACGTTAAGATAACCTATAGGTTATTTAAGTTCATTCTATGTAGTTGACACACATCTTCTGCGATAATGACAAATACTTCATCCATATGTTATCCTGACCATAAATATATATATTTTTTTTAATATAAATATAGTCGGCACTTATATCTTATCGGGGGTAAAACCTCTCCTTAGGCTGTACTAGTCTTTTTGTTTTTCTCAGTATTTTCTTAATTTTTTGTGCCTATTTTTGGAGTGTCTGTGCACCCTAACACTCATCGACGGATCATGCCGTCACCCTTATCCACTTCTCTCTACACAATCTCATGCAATTCTGCACGTCATTCGTTTTACGCCACCACCTGCCACCCTAAAGCAGCACTAAATCACCTGCTCCACTGCACACACATACCTAACTGTAGCCAAGCTGCCCCAACACCCTCTCTTGTGCAGTGAGAGCAGATAACAACAAAAACAATTGTAAGTACCCGTTATCACATAATAAATCACATGAGAACCTGGAACCCACACCATCAAGCATCATAAAGATACCCATACCTGCCGTGTAAACGCAAAACACCACATAGTATTAGTGTATCAGGATAAAACATACAGTATGAACAAAAAACACAAATAAATACTTAACTGAAAGAAACAAAATAAATTTTCACAGGTAAAAACAAAAATTAAATTAAATATTAAGAAATAGACTAAAACTAAAACCCAGAGACTTCTACAGAACTGAGAAACAAAACATCACCCTTTTTTGCAGGAGAAGCCTACAGACACACACATCTTGAATATCATTAACTCTGTCCTACAAACACAAAACCCCTCTTTTAAAATCCATACAAACCACAATGCATACATGCTTTCTTCAGTGTCAGTCTTTGGTCTCTCTCTGTTTTCTGATTCATCTTTACTAAAACGTCTTCCTGTGTTTTCACCACTGCTGTAGAACTTTCCACTATTCTCTCTAAGTGATGACCTTCACACGCTGGATCTCATTTGATTAAAATGACACGAAAACTTTCAGGTTTTAGAAAACAACTGCATATAAGAAGTGGACGTGGTCACCGTGACGTCCCCCTATTAGTTAGTGGACTACAGAAGCCACGAGTTTGGCATTTTGGCCATCGCCATGTTGGTTTTTTGGAACAAGACACAAGAGGTAGAACCGAGTGTGAAAACACTGTGAAAACACACTGTGAAAATGATAAGGTTTTAAGACGTAAACAAGGAGAGCAGCCAAACTGGACAACACCGTGTTAGCGACCTGTCAATCAACAGCTAGCCCCGCCCTAAAGCATACGCTGCTTTATCGTCTATTTTACTCTAAATGGGAGAATAATTTATCAAATGAGCTTCATGCTGTCTTGAAGAAGACTTGAAACTAGCAATTGAGAACATAAACTTGTTTACTGAGGTAAAAGAGAAGTCGGGTCATTTTCTCATAGACTTCTTTACAATCAGATTTATTTTTACAACCAGAGGAGTCGCCCCCTGCTGGATATTAGAAGGAATGCAGGTTCAAGGCTCTACCTGTCTCTCTTCTTCTGGTTCCTGTTATTTTACAATAACAATCCCCTTTGGACCAAATGGCTCTGTTGGGGAACTGTGATTCCATTGATTTTCAGTAGATCTTTGTTACGCCTCAGACACAGGGAAGGAAGACTCATACGCACGACTCCGGACACAATGGTAAAGTGTAAAAAAAACAATACTTTACTTCAGTAAAACAGAATATTAAATCAAAGCGCTCACTAGGAGGATGTACAGACTTCACTGAAAAAACACACTTCTTGGCTTGCTGGTACAGGCATAGGCTCTTACATGGATATGACCAGACAAAGGGGCACAAGACAAGGGGAGACAGGACGATTTATACAAGAGGTGAGTAGGAACAGGTGGAAACAATCAGGGGCGGGGCAGACGCTGACGATGGCGGGAAACCATACAAAGACAGGAAGTAAACACAAGACATGACACAAGGGAGGTGAACTCTACAAAATAAAACAGGAACACAAATCCAGAGTCATGACAATCTTTCTTGTGCTTGGAGCCGGACAGCACGACTTGAGTTATATGACTTCATAACATATTGATTAAAAGTCCTTCCGATTGATTGAAGACGGCACAGACTGGACTCTTGCATGAAGGCGGAGCCGTCACCTCATCTGGAGGTCAACCACAGCCTGCAGCTGCACAGAGTGAAACCTCAAGATCCTGTGATTACAAATGTGCGATCAACCACAGAGCTTTATTTGTTGCAAATGATCCACGTACGTCAGGCTGAAATACAGGGAAATGATGTACGTCTTAGAAATGTGGAGGAAAGAAATATTCCAAGATTTTTTAAATATTGACATATAATATATGGATGTAGAACATCTTGAGATTAAACTCTTCCTGTGGATGACGATGATGATCTAAATTTAATACACTTCTGGGTCACAGCAACCAGTATTTAGCATCTGCAGGGTTTTGACAAAAGAGATCTAAAGGCTTTTTTCCTAAATGTCATCTTTTGGACACTAATGTATTAGTTGTAATACCCTAGTAGTTTGTATTTATTCAGTTATAGTATGTCTTATTTGTTAATCTTACTTATTTTATCTCTTTATATTATTTCATTTAATTGTCTTACTTTAACTGCCTGATTTTACTCGTGTAGTTTTTAAATGTCTGAATCTGGATATACACATGTAAAGTACATTATATTCATCCCTGTGTTTCAATACTCATACTACCTACTGTTCAGTATGCCAGCAAAATATTTAGTATGTCCCAAAATGTAGTATATACCAGAATGTCCTACTGCATCTGGTCACATTCTGCAGTACGTAAGCTAACAAGCCTTACTGGCTATTCTAACGCACAATCCTTTAATCAGGAGATATATCAAGGCGCCATGTTATTACGAAGAAGAAGAAGAAGAAGAAGAAGAAGAAGAAGAAGAAGAAGACGAAGAAGGAGAAGAAGACGAAGAAGATGAAGAATGAAGAAGGATAAGTACGAAGAATAC
>NW_021166872.1:0-76479 GCF_900634415.1 Cottoperca gobio | reverse complement strand
GTTTATCCTCCTTCTTACGAGTGCAGCATGCAGAAAAAGCAATAATCATTCTGTTTGTCCGCACGTCACCGCGGCTCCCTGCAGACAGCCGGTTCCCAGGGTGGAGCTGCTTAATCTCAGGACGGTGTCAGTGGCCTTCTGGGAAATCTGCGGGGACCAGCGATGGCAGAATACAGAGCTGACGTCCTGTTGACTCAGCAGAAAACAGAATGAACTCCTGGAGAGGAGGAGCAGATGGAGGAGAGGGCCAATCATCTGATGACTGTGAGTGAGTGTGTGTGTGTGTGTGTGTGTGTGTGTGTGTGTGTGTTAGCCTCCTATGAGTAATCAGTAATAACAGAGATATGCACTTCAAATGCTCTAAAAAAAAAAAGAGATATTTTTTAAACAATTATTATATTCATGTTATTGTCGCACAAACATGCATTCTTCCATCACATATCTCAAATCTGCATTATGAAGCCAAATGTGGGAAACTATTTTACTTTTTCTTTAATTTCCTCCCTAATTTGTATCTTTTTAATCCACTACATTTCTCTGACAATAATCTAATATTTCACAATAAAAAACTTTCAAAATAGGAGAAAAATCCAAAATATGAATACAGATTTGTGTAGCAGATTTTTGCAGATTTGGAACCAGTGGACTAAATTAAACCTACATTTTATATTCTCTTACATACAATTATGCATAGACAAAATATTAAATAAGAAACGCCTTTCTTTATGCATGAAAAGGTTCCTAATATCAGCATGTTTAATAATAATAACAATATTTTTTTTTTTATTAATAATAACAATATTTTAAAATAATAATAATACGTTTTATTTGTGCTTTGCATACTGAAAAACACTTCAATGATCATATAAAACAACACAATAAAAACATAATTCAATTTAATAGTAAAATTGAGTTAAGATTCATTCTTGACTAAAGAATATTTTAAACTTAAGGTTTCAAAAGTAATCCACTGCCTTATTCAACAAGTGGAAAAAAGCTAGTAAATAATATTTTATCATAGAATAATCAAGTTGTTTTCAGATTTCTACTAAATACTCTTGTTTTCCTCTCAATGTTTGTTAGTTTTATCCGTTTCCATTCAATGTTCAGTGTTTATAATAAGCAATAAGCAGTTTTGTTTGTAACATACAAACATCAATACATCAGAACATCCTCAGGCTGCAGCTGACAGGATGATACGGATGTAAACCACGTCTAATGTAGGTCACACATGGATATAGTTGTTTCTAAAGACAGATATGTGGACAGAGGGGGGGGGGATTGATCGGGCAGATCGGATGAAGAGACAGAAGAGACGAGGTGATAATTGTCTGTAGCTTCTATATAAACTGTCTGTCTGAGGCCGTGCTCCACTTTACTCCAAACTAGGCTGACATGAACACACACACACACACACACACACACACACACACACACTGCTATACTTCCGAGGCCTCTTAATTGACATGATGCATTCAATCATCAGTAACTATGTATTTTTATTCCACAGCCAGGTTTCAATTTCTTAAATCAAACGTCCTTATTTGAACCTAAACTCCGAATCTTTTCTCGTTTTGTTTGAATTCGTTAACTACAGCGACCGTGCTTCTATGTTACGAGTTGGGAAACTGAACAGCGTTAAATGACACGAGAAAAGCTTAAAATGCATGAAGTCACACGCAGCATGTCCTTAAAAGTGGCCTGTTACAACCCTTTCCATGAGGTGCTTTGTGTTCCTTTTACATGCAGGTTACTGATACGAAGCAAGGCCACTACTTTCTGTGGCTGTTCAAACCATCATGTCCATCGCTAACTTCTCAAACACATCATCAGAAGCACATTCAGTTAAAACTTAAATCTTCAAGTCTTTGTCAGGACTTGTAAACTCCTTTCCTGAGGCCTCCAGTTAGCACAGCCAGCCTCTGAGAGAGCCACCGCCCTCTGAGAGGAGGCCGCCGCAGCCTCTGAGAGGAGCCGCCTGCAGGCAGTAAGGATTTTACTGAACAGATCTGATTGTCCAAAATTAGAAATACCGTCATATCAAAATATCAAAGTAGCACTTCCCCTGACTGCAGGCCCCCCTCCCACCCGCCCCCCCTTCTGTCGTTTTTAGTGCACGGTTGAAAGTAAGTTTTTAGTAATACCACAGAGAAGCCACATACATCACATCTCAAGTCCAAGTCACATACTTGTGAAGCGGAATGAGTCCAAAAAGCTGCAAATGACAAATTGTAATAAAATCCACTAAAAACAGACTTTAGTGATGCTGGTGTTGCGGCTCTGTTGGTTGGTCTGTCTGTCCACTACTTGGTCCACACTGAAATATATATGGATTCTCCCCAGAGTTTAGTCATCTCCTTATCGTCCAGCAGCTCTAAAGTAAATACCTTTCCTGCCTGACTTTTATAGCATACCATTATGCAGGAAAAGCTTCACAGACACTAACTTAAGAGCGGAAACATTGTATGGTGTTACTTTTGTCTCCCCCTGTGGCAGTGAGAGTAACAGACACGTCGGGCTCTCCACATCTTCCTCTGAACGCCAAGTTCATCTTTTATCTGCGGCATCGACTCTGGAAACTTTTCATTGAAGCTTCTCAGGATTTCCCGCCACGAATCCGTCTCTCCCCGTCCTGCTCCCTTCAGCTCCGGCTGGTGTTGATGGTCAACGCGTCACAGACCCCACAGACCCCACAGACCCCATAAACTCCTGCATGATGCCACATACAGAGAACATTATTCTGATTCAACATGTGAGCTTTGATTTGAGGTCATTATTTAAAGATTTAAAGAGCTGCAATCGTGTGTCCTCATGTGATACCAGAACTTATGTGTTTAACTTTATCCCAATTTACAATCTTTTCCGAAACCTGACCAAGTAGTTTTGTTATCACTTATTTTGAAAAGACTATATGCATGTAAGATATCGTAAGGTTGATGGATTTCTCAAAACAAGGACCAGCAACATCTTAAATATCTGCATCACTAGAAACCATCAGAGGTTTATTGTGTGTTTGTGTCACTTAAACATCTCGGGGAATTTTGTTTTGCAGGACTTGCTGCATATTTACTGGAAAGAACCAAACGCTATAATCCAACATTTTGTTCTGACTCCACATTTCTCTCCTCGTCACTAACAGATCTGTAAAAGCCCTAAGTGGTTGGATCCAAACTGTGCAAAGCCCGGAGGACATTAATGTTCATAACACTGATGTAAAGAGATGCAGAGAGATTCATGCAGACGGCATTTCAAACAAATACTCGGCTCCATTTCCAGGCCAAGTGTGGACATACACAGACCTGAAGTTTGATCTGAAGGATCAGATATCACAAATCACATGGAAATAACAAGCGTAGCCACAGGCGATGACACAGAGCAGCAGCACGCGTCAGGCCTCAGCTATGAGAGGAATGCATCCTGCAACATCTAACCTTTACCATGAGAATGTCACACCAGCAAATGACGACGGCCTGCGAGCTATTTATGGTGTGGAGCCGGAGCCACCTGCATAGTTTCACCACCCGGGGATGATCTTCATCTGTAGAGAAGATATTTATATCTTCACACAGAAACAGTGACACAAAGGAGCTGAAATAAGCATGTCATATAGAGCAAATATCTATTTCCCTTTTATTAGAAGGATGTGCAGAAACAGGACGCTGGAAACTGTTTCAGGGGCGGATGGGATTCATCATCCTGAGTTCAGCTGCACCTTTATGTCTCTTGCACTATTTTATTGCACTTTATTTCTTTATTTGTCTGTAGCTGTTGTGCATATGACAACAAAGCCTTTGAATCTGGAATGCATTTTGAGTTCACAGCTTAGTTTTCACAAGAAATGTTCTGCGACAAACACAAAACACAATTTAATGCTTAATACTTTATCCAGAGTAAGAGGAATTTAAAATGTACATGTTCTATACTGTGAGGACAGACACCACAGTTCTGGGTTGTTCTCCTACGCTGTTTGTAGTTACACCTACGTAAGTATTGAACCCTACTTCATGCATATCCCTCGCAGGAGACCGATGTTTGTGTCCCACGTCAAACCAGAATCTATTCATTATTCGTACCATCAAACCTGAGCTGCATTTGCTGCGTGTGTGTGAGATTTACATCTGTTATTTGAAGCTGAACATATACTCAAGACGACAGCTGGCATGCAGGTAAAACAAAAAAAAAAGGAATATTTTGCACATCAAACAAATGTAAGAGCTGCGTTGAGTATCGGAGCTGGAACCTGCTCATTCTTTTGACATTATTCATTTTAATGTGTTATCACTTTGTGTCTGTCTTTGAGTGTTTTAGAGGAACTGAGGAAAGCAAACGGTGAATTGTGGTGATTTAGACTCTTTTCCCAGTTGCGATGGCAAACCAGTGAAATGCCCCAAAAATCTAACTTCTATCATTGATTTTGTTTTGTTGTTGTTTTGTTTGACTTACTCAGATTATTAATCAATTGGACATGTTCAAACTGAAAGAAGTCAGAAGTATTAAACGCCTGTACAATTGAATAATTGTTGAGATATTTCAGGAGTTATTAATTAGCAAGTCACACGGAACAAAGCCCGACTGCTACCACAATGACATGCAAAAGTCACAAAACAGCTGTTTCACACAGCGGCTTCTATCACCATAACTTCAGATCTTTTTGAAGATTATTTCATGCATCGTAGGAAATTAAGTTTTCCTCAAATCTTGAAAACTCAGGGTGTGAATCCCAAAATCCTGGGGACTTTGCATTTCCACCAATCCTGGATGCATGCAGCCTCGAGGAGCTCCTGCTGGACAGGAACGTTGTCATTGAGATGTTCCAGAGTCCTCGGCTCTCCTCACATTCATTAACTGCATTTCACATCACAACACAGTGTGAGTCTGAGCCTCTGTAAGTTCAGGGATCATCTGTCATCTGCTGCCCAACCTGCACAGTCCCAGACTCAGCCTGCAGCCCTTCTGTGTGTGTGTGTGTGTGTGTGTGTGTGTGTGTGTGTGTGTGTGTGTGTGTGTGTGTGTGTGTGAGTGTGTGTGTGTGTGTGTGTGTGTGTGTGTGTGTGTGGGGGGGGGGGGGTCATTTAGCCGAATCCAATACCGCAGATTTATGTAGTGTTAGGGACACTAGATCACAGTAATGCTGCACACTCACACACACACACACACACACACACACACACACACACACACACACACACACACACACACACACACACACATATCGTTCTGGGTCTTTCTACGCTTTCTCTCCTCTGTTTATTATTTCTTATTCGTCGTTGGAAAAAAAAAATAGAAAGTATGGATGAATCCAGGAAAATGTCAATAAGGCTTCCTGGTGTCCAGCAGGACCAGGGCAGCAGGCGCAGCCACGATTCATGATCCTGATGTAAACTTTATCAGTGGCAACCTGTCACATGAGAGACAGACACTCCGGGGATGATGCCCCGGATGGTGAGTTAGTAACATACATTTACATAAATGCATACAGATAGAGAGGGAGAAGAAGAGAGGGAGGGGAGGAGAGAGGAAGAGAAGGAAGAGAGCAGGGAGGTGTCCCCCGGCAGTCTAAGCCTATAGCAGCATAACTAGGGGCTGATCCAGGGCAAACCTGAGCCAGCCCTAACTATAAGCTTTATCAAAAAGGAAAGTCTTTAGCCTACTCTTAAATGTGGAGAGGGTGTCTGCCTCCCGAACACAAACTGGAAGCTGGTTCCACTGGAGAGGAGCTTGATAGCTGAAGGCTCTGGCTCCCATTGTACTCTTAGAGACTCTAGGAACCACAAGTAACCCTGCAGTCTGGGAGCGTAATGCTCTAGTTGGTTTATAAGGTACTATGAGATCTTTAAGATATGCTGGAGCATGACCATTAATTGATTTGTAAGTCAGGAGAAGGATTTTGATTTTGAAAATGCGTTTCGGAGGCGTTTAGGGCCAAGTACAATAACTTCAGTTTTGTCTGTGTTTAACATCAAGAAGTTGCTAGACATCCAAGTTTTTATGTCTTTAAGGCATGCTTGAAGTTTAGCCAATTGATTGGTTTCATCTGGTTTAATTGATAGATATAATTGGGTATCATCCGCATAAACAATGAAAGTTTATAGAGTGGTTCCTTATAATATTGCCCAAAGGAAGCATATATAAGGTGAATAGAATCGGTCCAAGTACAGAACCTTGTGGAACTCCAAGACTGACTTTGGCTGTCATGGAGGATTTATCGTTAACAAGTACAAATTGAGATCGCTCAGATAAATAGGACTTGAACCAGCTTAGTGCGGTTCCTTTTATGCCAACACAATGTTCCAGTCTCTGTAGTAGAATGTCCTGATCAACAGTGTCGAAAGCAGCACTGAGGTCTAACAAGACAAGAACAGAGACAAGTCCTTTGTCTGATGCCAATAGAAGGTCATTGGTAACTTTCACCAGTGCCGTCTCTGTGCTATGATGAACTCTAAATCCAGATTGAAAAACCTCAAATAAACTATTATTATGTAAAAAGTCACACAACTGTTTTGCGACTGCTTTCTCAAGGATTTTAGCGAGAAAGGGAAGGTTAGATATCGGCCTATAGTTGGCTAAAACCTCTGGATCAAGACTTTGAAATGAATGAAATGAAGCCATATTTATTATGACGGGAGCAAACAGGAATTGAGGTGATGATATTATAGAGCCATGAAGTGCATAGTTAAGAGAGATGGATGCACTTCCCCACCAGAGATCACAGTCAAAGCTGTTTTTAGCATTATTTGAAGGACCTGCAGTGTGTCAGTATTCACTGGCTGATCATTGCACTGCAGCAAAACAAAAAACAAGCTGTGGACGACCTGCAGACAACTCTCCCCCATCCTGCTTCGTCATTAATTTCTTCTGTCTCTCTCTCTCCCCCTCTCTCTCTCTCTCTCTCTCTCTCTCTTTCTCTGTCTCTGTCTCTCTCTCTCCCTCTATCCCCCTCTCTCTCTCTCTCTCTCTCTCTCTCTCTCTCTCTCTGTCTCTCTCTGTCTCTCTCTCTGTCTCTCTCTCTCTCTCTTTGTCTCTCTCTTGGTCCTCTCTCTCTCTCTTACTCTCTCCCTCTATCCCTCTCTCTCTCTCTCTCTCTCTCTCTCTCTCTCTCCTCTCTCTCTCTCTCTCTCTCTCTCTCTCTCTCTTTCTCTGTCTCTCTCTCTGTCTCTCTCTCTCTCTGTCTCTCTCTCCGTCTATCCCTCTGTCTCTCTCTCTGTCTCTCTCTCTCTCTCTCTCTCTCTCTCTCTCTCTCTCTCTTGGTCTCTCTCGCTCTCTCTTACTCTCTCTCTCCCTCTCTCTCGGTGCATGCTGGGAGTTTGGTTGTGTGAGTGAGACGCTGAGCGGTAGCTATTTCTATTTATTTAATAATGGGTTTGATTTAACTTAGTTCATTGATTTAACTTAGTTCATTGATCGTTTTTTCTCCTGCTGGTGTTCTGGTAAAGGAAGTGGGTGATGTAGTAGAGGAAATGGGTGGTGTAGGAGAGGAAGAGAGGCAATAAAACAAAAACCTGCCACAAAACGGAAAAAGAAAAGTAAGAATGCATCCAGTGATGCCAAGAACAGTAAAGTCGGGGAGGAAAGACAGACAGCCAGGAAGCAGGGACATTCAGAAGACAGTTTTAGTGAAGAGGAGTGTGTCAGACAGCAGCGACATCCCTGGTTTTACTCTGAGCAACAGCCAGAAAACAAAAATGTATCCGGTTGAAATGTTGAAAGTTTTTCTCCAACAAACAATAAACCAACACGGAGTAAAAGTGGAGGATTACTTTCCGGATTTACTCGTTTTTATTAGCTCAACCAGATTCCATATGAGCCAAAGACAGGAGTCTGGCCTCATTGAGCAGGAGGTTTATAGATTAAAAAACTTGTGCTTAGAGTAAAAAAACAAATAAACAGTGATGATGGGGGTCTTAATTCATTTATTTGTTTTTATTTTTTATTTTAAAATCTCAGCCATGGATACTTTTAAAGTGAATGTTTTAAATGTGAACGGAGCCAGAGTTTTTAAAAAAAGACACAAATATATGAAACTGCAAAATTAAAACACGTTGATTAAACCTTACCTTTACCGTTACCTTTTTTTACAGGAGACGCACAGCGACGGCTTTAACGAGATAGACTGGAGGAGGGAGTGGGAAGGGGAAGTCATTTTAAGCCACAACACATCTCTTAGTGGAGGAGTGGGCTTCCTCTTCTCCAAATCTTTTACTCCAGTCTCACTGGAGGTCGAGCATTTTATCGAGGGGAGGTTGCTTTTAGTAAAAGCCCGGTTTGACCTTTTTAATGCTGTTTTTATAAATGTGTATGCCCCAACAATCGGTGCAGAGAGGAAGTTGTTTTTACAAAAAATTAATGATGTTTTAAATAGCTGTGACTCGGAGGATTTTTTATTCTTGGGGGGGGATTTTAACTGTACAGAAAATGCTTTTTTTAGATCGGAACCACGCAGAGCCGCATACTGAGCCCCAAGATGTTCTAAGGTAGCTGGTCCGCTCTCATGGTCTGGTGGATGTATGGCGGACGATGAACGCAGATGCTAAACAATACACATGGTCACACTGCAGAGAAAATAAGATTTCCTCTGCCAGGTTAGATCGTATTTATTGTTTTAAACATAATTTTAACATTTTAAAAATGTGTAATATTATACCTGCTGATTTTACAGATCACTCTTTGCTTTTATGTAATGTTTTTATTAGAAATGTGTTGCCAAGAAGCGCATACTGGCACTCAGTTTTAACATTTGATATCATTTTTAGAGAAGCTTTTATTTATTTCTGGAGTGTTTTTAGGCAGAGGAAGGGTGATTTTAACAGTCTTAGGCAGTGGTGGGACCATGGTAAGACTGAAATTAAAATGCTTTGTCAGCAGCACACCCTCAATGTCACACATGACATCACCAGATCTATTAAAGACCTGGAGGGTGATATAGTGGAACTAGAACAAATCAGTGAGTCCACAGGAGATCGAGGATATATTGAAATCCTCAAAGTAAAAAAAAGGGCATTAGCCGACCTGCTGTTTTTATTCCTCCCTATACTCGAGTGAGTATGAGGGGGAGGAAACGCTTTTAGAGGGGTTTTTAGGGGGACTACCTCGGGTATCCGAGGAAACCAACTCACAGCTGGAGGGGCCGTTAACTACACGGGAGCTACAGGCTGCTCTGCAGAAAATGCAAGGACGGCGGGCTCCCGGTATCGACGGCCTCACTGTTAAAGCATATTAGGACATTTTAGCAACAGATCTTTTAGATGTTTTTAACGAGAGTCTGGCCTCTGGTTCCATGCTGATGTCCTGCCGCAGGGCCGTGATAACGCTCCTGCCCAAGAAAGGAAACCTGCAGGACTTCGGAAACTGGTGCCCTGTGTCATTGCTGTGTGTGGATTACAAGCTTCTGTCCAAGGCTCTGGCCACCAGGCTGGGGGGGGGGGGGCTATGGAGCTGGTCATCCACCGGGACCAGACGTACTGTGTGCCCGGCAGGTCCATGGTAGACAATGTCTACCTAATTCGAGATGTTTTGGAGGTCTCCAGCTCATTTGGCTTTGATACTGGTCTGATTTCTCTAGATCAGGAAAAGGCTTTTGACCGCGTTGAGCATAACTTCCTCTGGAAAGTAATGGAGAAGTTTGGGTTCAGTACAGTGAAGTTGAGAGTGTGCTGAAGTTCAATGGTAGTCTGTGTGCTCCTTTTAGAGTGTATAGAGGGGTCCGGCAGGGCTGTGCTCTGTTGGGGATGCTCTATGCGCTCTCCCTGGAACCTCTTCTCTGCAAAATATGCTCCAACCTACAAGGTCTGGTTTTAATAGCAGATTTGTTTTATTCGCATACGCAGACGATATTATTGTTTTTATTACAAGCCAGAGAGATGCGGACATTTTTACAGATATAGTAGATAGTTTTAGTGTAACATCGGCAGCGAAGGTAAATTGGAAGAAAAGTGAGGCCCTCGCTGTTGGGGAGTGGCGTGGCGGTCTCCCAGTTCTTCCCCAGAGCCTCACCTGGAGAACTGACGGCCTGAAATATCTTGGAGTGTTTTTAGGAAATTATTGTCCAGAAGAACTGGGAGAACGTCACAGAATAGATTCAGGGAAAGCTTTCCAAGTGGAAGTGGCTGCTCCCTCAGATGTCTTTTAAAGGTAGGGTTTTGGTTTTAAACAACCTTGTAGCATCCCAAATGTGGCACCGTCTGGCCTGTGTAGACCCTCCCTCAGGTATTTTAGTAAAACTATAGAAAGAAATGGTGGATTTTTTTTGGGATGGTCTACACTGGGTGCCACAGGGGGACAGGGCCTTGTCCACCTGGCCAGCCGAACAGCCACTTTTAGACTTAAAATATCTTACCGACCCAGCTGATTTGGTGTGGAGAGATGTGACCAGCTGCATTCTCAGATGTGTAAATAACCTGGGGCTGGATGCTGCTCTGTTTTTAACTGATTCTAAATTTTTAAAGTTAAATGGGCTGCCTCCGTTTTATCAGGGTGTTTTTAAGTCTTGGGCCCTTTTTAATCATAAAAGGTGTCCAAAGTCGGACTCTCTGCACTGGTTGTTGAAGGCGCCTTTGATTTACAGAGCCAGACTGGACGTCAGCAGCAGCAGCACACCTGGCCTGATGGTGGCGCTCTGCAGGTCCAAAACCCTGTGCCTGCAGCAACTGGTGGATGCAGTGGGGCCGGCGCTGAGCGATGCCCGAGCCCTGGGCTTTCTGCTGGGTCTGACCTCCGCTCGAGTGGCCGAGAGGATTCTGGAGCTGTGGAGCCAGAGGTTCTCTGGGAAGGAAAGGAGCCAAATAAAAGACTACAGTGACAGGAAGGTTTCTCCAGACCCAGCAGACCCTTTTCCGGAGATCAACCTGAGCCCAGGGCTGGGAGAACTGACCGGTCCCCTGCTCAAGGTCACTAACCCGGCAGGACTGATGCTGCACAGAGCCGACAAAAAGACTCTATATACGAACTGTGTGAAAAGCATCCACAAGAAAGGCCTGTGCAGCAGACCCTCCACTGTGTGGAGTAACAGACTGGGTGGAGGAAGTGGACCAGGCCCACATTGGGTTTTTTTTACAAACCTCCCCTCAAAAAGCGGACAGCCGACCTCCAGTGAAGGATTTTACATGGTGCCGTCGCATGTAACGCTTTTATCTCAGACAGCAGTGACATTCCTGGTTTTAATTTAAGTAGCAGCCAAGGAAAAAAAATGTATACGGCTGAAAGTTTAAAAAATCTCCTCCAACAAACGAAAAATCAACATGGGGTAAAAGTGGAGGAATACTTTCCAGATTTGGCCCTTTTTTATATCTCAGCCAGACTCCATATAAGCCAAAGAGAGGAGTCTGGCCTCACTGACCAGGAGGTTTTTAGGTTAAAGAAACTTGTGCTAAAAGTGAAAAAACAAAAAAACGTTGAAGATGTCTATCTTGATTAATTAATTAGTTTTTATTTTTGCTTTTAACATCTCACTTGCTATGGATACTTTTAGAGTGGGTGTTTTAAATGTGAATGGAGCCAGAGTTTTGAAAAAAAGAGCTCAAATATTTGAAACGGATAAAATGAAACACATTGATGTTTTTATTTTACAAGAGACGCACAGCGACAGTTCTAATGAGATAGACTGGAGGAGAGAGTGGGAAGGGGAAGTAATTTTAAGCCACAACACTTTTCTTAGTGGAGGAGTGGGTTTCCTCTTCTCCAAGTCTTTTACTCCAGTCTCACTGGAGGTCGAGCATTTTATCGAGGGGAGGTTGCTTTTAGTAAAAGCAAGGTTTGACCTTTTTACAGCTGTTTTTATAAATGTATACGCTCCAACAATCGGTGCAGAGAGGAAGCTGTTTTTACAAAAAGTTAATAATGTTTTAAATAGCTGTACCTCAGAGGATTTTTTATTCTTGGGAGGGGATTTTAACTGCACAGAAAATGCATCTTTAGATCGCAATCACGCAGAGCCGCATCCAGCGTCCCAGAATGCTCTGAGGCAGTTGATCCACTCCCATGGTCTGGTGGATGTATGGAGAAGAATGCACGCAGATGATCGACAGTATACATGGTCTCACCACCGAGATGATAGGATTTCCTTAGCCAGGTTGGATCGTATTTATTGTTTTAAACATCATTTTAATATTGTTAAACTGTGCAGCATCATTCCGGCTGGTTTTACAGATCATGCTTTGCTTTTATGTAATGTTTTTATTAGAAACATAAAGCCAAAAAGTGCATATTGGCATTTTAACTTAACTTAGGCCTGTTAGCCAAAATACAGAAGCAAATGGTGGATTTCTTTTGGGATGGTCTACACTGGGTGCCACAAGGGGTTGTGTTTTTATCCAGAGAGGAGGGGGGACAGGGCCTAGTCCAACTGGCCAGCCGAACAGCCACTTTTAGACTCCAGTTTTTACAAAAATATCTCACAGGTCTGACTGATTTGGTTTGGAGAGACGTGGCCAGCTGTATCCTCAGACATGTGAGTAACCTGGGGCTGGATACTGCTCTGTTTTTAACTGATTCTAATTTTTTTAAGTTGAGTGGGCTGTTGGGGTGTTTTTAAGTGTTGGTCCCTTTTTAAACATAAAAGGAGCCCAAATTCTGACTCTCTGTACTGGTTGTTGAAGGAGCCACTGATCCACGGAGCCAGGCTGAATGTCAGCAGCAGCGTCACACCCGGCCTGATGGTGGCTCTGTGCAGGTCCAAGACCATGTCCCTGCAGCAGCTGGTGGATGCAGTGGGGCCGGCGCTGAATGATGCCCGGGCCCTGGGCTCTCTGCTGGGTCTGAACTCTGTCCGGGTGGATCAAAGAATCCTGCAGCTCTGTAGCCAGAGGCTCACTGGAGAAGAGAGGACCCTCCTAACCACACACAGCCAGGGAGAGGCTGATCCAGACCCAGCGGACCCCTTTCTTGAAGTCTACCTGAACCCAGGGCTGGGAGAACTGACCGGCCCCCTGCTCAAGGTCATTAATCCGGAAAAACTGTCTCTGCACAGAGCCGACAAAAAAACATTCTATACTAACTGTGTCAAAAGCATCAACAGAAAAGGCCTGTGTAGCAGACCCTCCATTGTGTGGAGCAACAGACTTGGTGGAGAAAGCGGACCAGGCCCACAGTGGAGGATTTTATATAAACCTCCCCTCAAAAAGCGGACTGCCGACCTTCAGTGGAGGATTTTACATGGTGCTATTATGTCAAATGCTCTCTGTCATTAATCCATTTTGTAATCTCCGCGAGACAGTTTTCAATGTTTTTAGCGAGTGTAAGAGACTCACAAGTTTCTTCTCTCTTTTAACATTGGTTTTTAGTCTCTTTGATGTAGTTTTTACCGAGAGTGTTTTTATCATGGGAGCTGCCTACAAAAAGGCAAACAAAGAAAAGTGGCAGGTCCTAATTTTCCTCTCAAATTAGCAAAGCAAAAATGACGATTTATAAAAGCAGGAGGAACACCGTAGAGAACAGAGAAGGACAGGAGGCCAAAGCAATATGGCTCTGTAATATGAGGGCCAGACTCTGGCTCGAGTTCAGATTTTTTAAACATAGTGACGATTTAGAGACTTTTAAACAGCGTTGGTGTTTCAAGAATATTGTTTGTTTTATTGATAAGGATGAGTTGCACTTTGCAAAATTTTTGGTTGGATAAAAAAAAATGATGTGTGTATGTATATATGTATATATAGAGAGTATTTTAAAACAGAAAGGGATTTTCTTTACACTTTATTTGTAAACGGTTTCTCTCTCTCTCTCTCTCTCTCTCTCCCTCTCCCTCTCTCTGTAAACACTGAGGCTGATATCAATGAGATAAAATAAAAAGCAGTAATGCTTGAGAACATGCTGCATCATGTTCAAGTATGTACATTCAATTCAATATTTAATAGTCCATATTCTCATTATAATTTTGACTTGATTTACAACAAACCAGTTAACATTAAAAACACATATTTTGTGACCGATGATTGAGATCAGAGTTTATGACTCCTCATTCAGGAATAATGTGTGTGTGTGTGTTTGTGCGCTAGGCTTTTTGTTATCTGGTAATTACTGTTTTTATTTATTTATATATAAATAATAATATATATAATACTATATATATTATATACTATATATATAATATATATTATATACTATATATATATAATATATTTATATATATATATTATCATTTATATATAATATATATTATATATTATATACTATATATATATATATATATATATATAATATACATATAACATATACTATATATATATATATACATATATATATATATATATCATGTTAATCCCTGACTAAGTATAGTTAAGGAATTTCTTATTAAATATTTCTTTATATAAGGAAAACCTGATTTATTGAACCTGAACTTCATTCCCTAAATGTTGTGCTATTGTTTCTGTATGTTGCACTTTTGTTTGGCGTATTTGAAGCTATTGTTCTGCACTTAATGATTTCACCTATTTAAGGTTAATGTATTTGCTGTTCGGAGTTGTATCCTCATGCACATTTTCACTTTTTGTAAGTCACTTTGGACAAAAGCGTCAGCTACATGAGATGTAATGTAACATGCTACACTAAGGTCATGAACATAGTAAACATCATACCTGCTTAGCATGAGCATTGTCTTAACACAACCTGTGAGGGGACAAACCATCACCATGAGCATGACGACCTGGGCATCAGGTAACATCAGGTGCACTTCATTACTGTCGTGCTCGTTGTTGGCTCACCAAGTTGAATGCACTGAGCTCTGTTGGTATGTCGTTTCTGCCAACAATAAAAAGCCTCCTGGCAGCACATGCACACAAAGCAAACAAACACTCTGGTCTGTGTCTCTGCTCCATCTGTGCCTGCGTCTCTCCCTCCTGACTGATAAGAGAAACACTATTTCTGTCTCTTTGAATATCCCTCACATAAACAGCCACGACCGTACATTATAGCCAGCGATGGCGTATATTGAATGTGTGGGCTGTGGCAAGCTGATATACCAGGGTCCTTTGTGTCCTTTTTGAGGACCCGATGACCCCGGGATAAATATATATATATATCATCTATATAAATATATATCATCATATATTATATATATATTTATATATAATATATGATGATATATATATTTTGATAAATATATGTATATCATCATATATTATATATATATATATTTATATATAATATATGATATATATATTTTGATATATAAATATATATCTATCATCATATAGTATATATAAATATATATATATATATGATATATGATGATATACATATATTTATCAAAATATATATATCATCATATATTATATATATATCATATATATATCATATATGATATATATGATATATATATATGTATCATATATATATAATATATGATACATATATCAAAATATATAAATATATATATTTATATATAATATATATCCATCCATCCATCCATCGTCTACCGCTTATCCGGGATCGGGTCGCGGGGGCAGCAGCTCCAGTAAGTAACCCCAATCTTCCCTTCTCCGGGCCACATCCTCCAGCTCCGACTGGGGGATCCTGAGGCGTTCCCAGTGAGGAGATATAATCTCTCCACCGAGTCCTGGGTCTTCCCTGGGGTCTACTCCCAGCTGGACGTGCCTGGATCACCTCCCTAGGGAGGCGCCCAGGTGGCATCCTTACTAGATGAACCACCTCAACTGGCTCCTTTCAACGCAAAGGAGCAGCGGCTCTACTCCGAGTCTCTCACGGATGGCTGAGCTTCTCACCCTATCTCTAAGGGAGACGCCAGCCACCCGTCTGAGAAAACCCATTTCGGCCGCTTGGAGTAAACAATCCACTGGTTTCCTGCTGAGAGCCATGGCCTCAGATTTGGAGGTGCTGATCCTCATCCCAACCGCTTCACACTCGGCTGCGAACCGATCCAGTGACTGTTGAAGGTCACAGACCGATGATGCCATAAGGATCACATCATCTGCAAAGAGCAGCGATGAGATCCTCAGGTCACCGAACTGCAACCCCTCTCCTCCACGATTACGCCTCGATATCCTATCCATGAAAATCACGAACAGGATTGGTGATAAAGCGCAGCCCTAGCGGAGGCCAACATTATATATACATATATATATATATATATATATATATATATATATATATATATAATATATGATGATATATATATATATATATAATATATGATGATATATATATATATATAATATATGATGATATATATATATATATATATATAATCTATGATGATATATATATATATATATATATATGTATATATCTATCATATATATAGTGTCACAGCAGCAGGAAACAAGAACGGATGCATTTCAAAACTTGAAAATATATAATTGAATACTCAATACTTTATGAACCTTAGGTTAGTATAAAGTAGTAAATTATATACACCTACATAAATAGCAACTGTAAAGTGCATTGAGACTTAGAAAAATAGTCAGAAATAAAGATGGGAAGAGGTTGAAATAAAGAATTAAACACCGAAGATGCTCTTGAGGGACGTTGGGTCGTCGGTAAAGTGGAGATAGCACTTTAATTTAAATCTGATGAAACTCTCTCACATATAAAAACTATTGAAACACTATTTAAACCCTTTTCTCTTTGAATTTCTCATTATGTCAATGTATTATGTGCATTTTTGGATACCTGCAGCCTGCATGATTTACTACCACAGCGTATTCTTCCTCCGACCTGTAGGGAACTATTTTCTTTCTACCGTATCACAGCGCAGCAGGAAGCGTGCATCGACTCATGGACGAGACACAAACTGTTCCGTTATAATAGAGATAAATTGCCATTACATTTGATAGACATATTCGTGTTCCTGTAATAACTTGGGTGATCTTCTGACTTTTTATCTAATCTAACTTTAGGTTTATGGCAAAAAAACAAAACATTATTTATAAAGCACATTTTCTTCCCAGTGGAAGCACCATGTGATGCGAAACTGAATGAGCACTGAAGTCGAAACAATAAATAGATACTGTAAAAATAAAAGATAAACACAATAAAAAAGAAACATAAAAGATCATAAAATCATGCATGCAGGCAAGCAGGCAGGCAGGCGCGCAGGCAGGCAGGCAGGTAGACAGGCAGGTAGACAGGCAGGCAGGCAGGTAAACAGGCAGGCAGGCAAGCAGGCAGGCAGGTAGTCAATTAGGCAGGCAGGCAGGCAAGTAGACAGGCAGGCAGGCAGGTAGACAGGCAGGCAGGCAAGCAGTAGGGCATGCATAAAGGCGCGCAGGCAGGCAGGCATGCAGGCAGGCAGGCAGGTAGACAGACAGGTAGACAGCCAGGCAGGCAGAAAGGAAGGCAGGCAGGTAGACAGGCAGGCAGGCAAGCAGGCAGGCAGGTAGACAAGCAGGCAATCAGGCGGGCAGGCAGGCAGGTAGACAGGCAGGTAGACAAGCAGGCAGGCAGGCAGGCAAGCAGGCAGGCAGGCAGGCAGGTAGACAGGCAGGCAGGCAGGTAGGTAGACAAGCAGGCAGGCAAGCAGGCAGGCGCGCAGGCAGGCAGGTGGGAAGGCAGGCAGGTAGACAGGCAGGCAGGCAAGCAGGCAGGCAGGCAGACAAGCAGGCAATCAGGCGCGCAGGCAGGCAGGCAGGTAGACAGGCAGGCAGGCAGGCAGGCAGGCAGGTAGGTAGACAGGCAGGCAAGCAGGCAGGCAGGTAGACAAGCAGGCAGGCAGGCAAGCATTTATTTTGTGTGATTTTCAGCCTCGCCGTGTCACATCCCCGTAGAAAATGTTCACTTCTGTCATTTCCCTCTTTATATTCTTCCTGCTTCCTCTTCATCCGTCTCTTTCCCCAAACACATACTCACATTGTGCACATTGTCACATGGCCACAAAATATTTTTTTACTTTCACACACACACACACACACACACACACACACACACACACACACACACACACACACACACACACACACTGAGTAAGTGATACATCAGATGAAAGGCTGGAATGAGGAATTGAACGTACACTCTCCTGGGACTTTCCAAACATGTGATTGGGATTCAGTCCGCAGCACAGAGAGACCAAGCCCATTAACTAACATGCTCCAACACTCACACACACACACACACACACACACACACACACACACACACACACACACACACACACACACACACACACATGCTACAACATTTACAATGTGTGTGTGTGTTGTTGTGTGCTGAAAGGCTGTTTCGCTACTTCCTCAATTTCTGGTTCAGAGAGCGGGTGAAAGTGGTGAATATTTACAGCTGCAATCTTCAACTGTTTTCACATAACATCACGGCAACGTGATCAATTCTTCATGATTTATCTTTATGTTCTGGTCTAAGTGATCTGCTTGCCTTGAGTTTAGTCTTTTTAATCATTATTATTAATATTACTATAGACTGTATATAAGAAGTGGATGCAGTCACTGTGACATCTACTATTTTGAAGCCTCGAGTTTGACATTTTGGCCGTCGCCATCTTGGTTTTTTAGAACTAGAAGTGACACGAGAGGGAGGAGCAAAGTACAACTGAACATTTTTATTAACTTTCATGAACTGAACACACACAGTGAAAGGATTAAAGTTGACCCAAAACACAGTGGTAGCAACCTGTCAATCAACAGCTAGCCCCACCCTAAAGCAGACGCTGCTTTATCGTCTATTTTACTCTAAATAGGAGCATAATTTACTAAATGAACATCACGCTGTGTTGAATAAGACTTGAAACTAGCGACTGAGAACATAAACTCACTAGATAAATATTTACTGAGGTAATAAATAAAGTGAGAAGTCGGCTCATTTTCTCATAGACTTCTATACAACTGGACTTCTTTCTGATAGATATTAGAGAAAATGCTGCACAGGTAAAGTCCCTGCAGGCAGGTAGACACGCAGGTAAACCAAATGAAATGATTAGATGCAGTAAAAAATACAGAAAATGTTTCATGTGGTTATTGATTGCTGTTGGGATTTTAAGAGAATTTCAACAACTATAACAAAAATGTTTCTAAAATAAATACCCTGTAGCTTTAAGTAACCGAAGTGCTCTGAGCCAGATGATCATGCTCACAATAACAATATTAACACGCTGGTGTTTCCATGTTCTGCATCTTAGTTTAACGTGCTAACATTTGCTAATTGGCGCTGAACACAAGTACAAGGGGAACGCTACTAGTTTTGCATGTATTTAGTTATAAACAAAAGTATTTGATACATTGAATGTGAAGTTATTCTGATTCATCCTTCAGGGGGACGTGAATCAAATTTTATGCTGATTAATCCAATAACCATTTCACTTCAAGTCCGGGGATCTCTAAAGTTCCATGCAATAGTTGTTGGGATAGTTCAGTCTGGACAGAAGTAGTGGACCGACAGACGGTTAAATTATCAACAGTTAAAACCAAATTAAATAAAAGAAACTGATTAACAATTGATTTACGCTCCTGTTGCCTGTTCAAGCAGAAACACATCATACAGAGGAAGAGCTGCTTCTGAAAGCAAATGACTTATTGTGTGTTTTAGTGAGATTAAACACATTCCTCTCCGTTGTGATTAGAGAAGAGACGGACGGAGGGAGTGACAGGAGAGGGATGGGAGGCGAATAATGGAAAAGGAAGGAGAACAATGGAGGAGGAGACAGGTGGGGTGGAGAGCCACAACACTGTGGGACGGAAGGAAAGAAAAGAACGAGAGGTTTGAGAAATAAAGAGACGGAGCCACGTGGGAAGCACCGCCTCATCCTCAAAGACAAATCAATGTCACCTCTATGTTTGCACTACCACCGGGACACACACACACAAACAGCTGCATATATCACGTGCTGGTGCAAAGCCGCTCAGCTCCCTTGGTTATACACTCCATCAAATACACACACACACACACACACACATAGGAATGAGAGCAAACAAACCAGAAAGAAAAGAGAGCATGTGACTGAGCTATCGAGAAACTGTAAATTGTGTTATCCCTGTGTGTGTGTGTGTGTGTGTGTGTGTGTGAGTGTTTATATAATAGTGCACACGTATAGGTGTTCCTGCTTCCTGTGTGCATTTGTGTATAATCCCAAGTGTGTGAGTGTGACAACAAACACCTGAAGGTTGGTGTGTGTGTGTGTGTGTGTGTGTGTGTGTGTGTGTGTGTGTGTTGTACAGGGAACAGCTCATCTCACGTCTGATGCTGATCAGATAATCATGTTCCAACATGTAGTGCTGAGAGACACATCGTCTTCTTTCAGACATCATAAATACACATTCATTTTGGTAAAGCGTTACATAATTCCAGAAATCTATGCAAATGAGCAGATATTCAATGAAATATCTGTGTGTACTGTATACACACACACTGTGATAGCTTCGTGGAGGTCTTTACCTCTGGCTGCTCAGCCTTCTGTCTCTTCCTGGATGGACCCCAGAGAAACTGACAGACTGACGTCATTGTGTGTGTGTGTGTGCGTTTGTCACTTATGCAACATTCCCGGCTGATGCATGATTTGGAAAGTGTACTGTTTTCAGAGAAATGCAATTTTATGACCAGTTTTAGTGAAGGATTCAAAATACCCTCATGTAACGGTTTGTTTAATATCTTACAAAAGGTTTGTGCGTTCTCTTACGAATGTCCAGCGACGAGTTTCAATGTCTGTTTGGTGTATGCATACAGTCTTTTCAAAATAAAGTTCCGTCTTCACAGGTAACAACTTGGTTAAGTTTAGGGAAAGATCGTGGTTTGGGTTAAAATAACAGACCAAAGGAATTCAAGACTTTGCAGAATACTGAAGGATTTGTGTTAAAAGGAATATATTTTGTATATTTCGGTCATTTTTCTGTGACCAGTCCACAGAAACTTCAAGCAACTCTCTTTGTTTTGTCACATTTTTCCTTTTTCAGGGGAACTTTCATCCTTTTTCTGCAATAATTCCTTATCGAGGTCTTTGAGTTTAAGGATTAAGGTGGAGTATTGAATCATGCAGTGAGAGAAATACTCTGTGGAGGTCACGAGTGCATCACAGCGTAAAAGCACCAAATTATGTTGTTTCTGTTGTAAACCACAAGCATCAAACTATTAACAATAATTCCTAATTTTTACACATATCCCAAACACATGATGTGACTTAAGTTCCTGCAGATTTTCCAGAAACTTCCTTTCAGATTGAAAACATTGAATCAAAGTGTTTCTATAGAAAGGTGTTCCACAGGGTTCATACGTAGGGTTCAGTCGTATTTACCATTTGGGTGATCGATATTTTATTTATTTAATATCATGTAATGTTTGCAGAACTCACATATTTTATTTTATTTTAAAAACTGTAAAACGTTTCATTTCTATTGAAAAATCAAATTTTAAAATAATTTATTTAATTCTAACATTTAAATTAAAATAAAGTATTTTTTAAACATATGCTGCACGATTGTGGGCCTCCCTGATCTAAACCCGAACGGTCGTTTGTTGTTGGACTTCTGTGCTAGTCATGGAATGGCCATAACAAACACCATGTTGGAACATAAGGATGCTCATAAGTGCACGTGGTACCAGAGCACCATAGGCTAAAGGTCAATGATCGATTTTGTAATCGTATCATCTGACCTGAGGCCGCATGTTTTGGACACTCGGGTGAAGAGAGGGGCGGAGCTGTCAACTGATCACCATCTGGTGGTGAGTTGGATCAAGGGGTGGGGGAAGACTCTGGACAGACCTGGTAAACCCAAACGGGTAGTGTGGGTGAACTGGGAACATTTGGAGGAAGCCCCTGTCCTGGGGATCTTCAACTCACACCTCCAGTGGAGCTTTTCAGCCATCCCTGTGGAGGTTGGGGGCATTGAACCTGAGTGGGCGATGTTCAAAACCTCTATTGCTGAAGCTGCGGTGATGAGCTGTGGTCTCAAAGTCTTAGGTGCCTCAAGGGGCGGTAACCCTCGAACACCGTGGTGGACCCCCGTGGTGGACCCCCGTGGTCAGGGAAGCCGTCCGACTGAAGAAGGAGTCCTTCCAGGTTATGTTATCCGGGAGGACTCCGGAAACAGTTGCAGGGTACCGAAGGACTAGAAGGGCGGCAGCCTCTGCCGTGTCAGAGGCAAAGCAGCGGGTGTGGGAGAAGTTCGGAGAAGGACTTTCGGTCGGCACCAAGGTGCTTCTGGAAAACCATCCGGCACCTCAGGAGGGGGAAGCGAGGAACCATCCAAGCTGTGGACAGCAAGGGTGGGACCTTGCTGACTTTGACTGAGAAGGTTATCGGCCGGTGGAAGGAGCACTTTGAGGAACTCCTGAATCCGACTAACACGCCCTCTATGGTTGAGGCAGAGCTGGAAGCTGATGGGGAATCATCGTCAATTTCCCTGATGGAAGTCACTGAGGTAGTCACACAACTCCACAGTGGCAAAGCCGCAGGGGTTGATGAGATCCGTCCAGAAATGTTGAAGGGTTTGGGTGTTGAGGGGCTGTCTTGGTTGACACGCTTCGTCAACATTGCGTGGAAGTCTGGGACAGTGCCTAGGGGTTGGCAGACCGGGGTGGTTGTTCCCCTATTTAAAAAGGGGGACCACCTAGGCGTCTCCCTAGGGAGGTGTTCCAGGCACGTCCAGCTGGGAGAAGACCCCGGGGAAGACCCAGGACTCGGTGGAGAGATCATATCTCCTCACTGGGAACGCCTCAGGATCCCCCAGTCGGAGCTGGAGGATTTGGCCCGGAGAAGGGACGATTGGGGTTCCTTACTGGAGCTGCTGCCCCCACGACCCGATCCCGGATAAGCGGTAGACGATGGATGGATGGAAAATACATTTTCATCAAAAGACTAAAAACTAAATGTTAAAAACTAAATGTTTCAAAATGAACACTGAGAAGTAGAAACAAAAATAAATAGAAAATAAATTGGTAGAAAGAGAGAAAAAACAAAGTGAAAGAAAGGTGAAGAAGAAGAAGGAGAAGAGAGAATGTAAGAACATTTTAAACCTGCTTTACTCATAAAAGTTAAAACGTTAATACCCAGCGAGGCAGGATTATGATGGAATAACACACATTCAATTGCATAATCACAGTGGACTACATGGCTGTGTGAGTGTTTGTGTGTGTGTGTGTGTGTGTGTGTGAGTGAGTGTGTGTGTGTGTGAGCTTAGAGTTGGAGCAATTTCAAAAATGACAGATTTGACCCCTTCCTGTTATTTTTCATCTTTTCTCTTCTTCATCAGTTTTTCTCCTTGTTTTTTACGGCGTGTCACTTTAAATTCACGCCATTGGGGAAACGTCTTTGTGCGTTCCCTAATCTTTTTTTTATTTCCCACTCTCTGTCTTCCTCTCCGGGTGGTCTTGTCATCTCACATCAGTGTCAGCTGATCCTGACGTTGCCAAATGCAAATGGAAGTTGCAGTTTGGTTCAGGCCGACGTGACCACGACGTCCTCGATCAGAAGCACAGGTCGCTGGACAGACGCGTGAAGAACTTACAAGAAAAGTAATTAATGCAAGAAAATAAACGCGTCTTAGTTCACTGAAAACTGGATTTTACTTAAGTAAAATTAGAATCCACAATCCAAAAATACTCCATTACAAGAAAAGGTACATAAAGTACTGAAGTATTATCAGAAAAATCTACTTATCTTATACTTCTTATACTATCAAAAGTAAAAGTACGGTTTATGATTGATTGAGATTTTATTTATATTATTGCAAGACACCATTATTTAGAAGTAGAGACCAATAACCAGAATATTACAAATAATACTGAACAAATATGAACATCCTGACGTTTTCGCACAAAGTGTCCAACTTATTGTAACCCAAACAAGTCCTTTGTGTGGCTAAACCAAAGCTAACCTTAACCACAAATGCTGAGTGTCACTATATATCGCAGTCTTTCCCATTTTGCACCGTGATGACGATAAAGAAGCGATGTTTGTGCAGTCCAAGAGCCCCTCTGCTGTGGCAGAAAACATTGAATTTAATTTCAGTTTAACTTTACAGTGACACAAATATAAAGACGAGGAGACTACATGGAGAAGATTGACGGATAAATAACCAAGAAACTGCAGGAAAAACAATCAACAGATCAATCAGACAAATAGAGACATGGATGAGTGTGATGGTGGAAACACACAGAAGGACTGGCAGGTAGACGGGTTTAGACTACTGATGATAGCAAATGCTAAACAGGAGACAGACTGAGGAAGAAGGCAGAGAGACAGGAGGGGACATGAAAAAGGCTGAGGCAGAGGCTGAGGCAGGTACTTGTGTGCAAAAGGTCAACGCTCCTGTGATAAGGCGAGCTTGGACAGCATGCTCACAGCGAGCAGCCGAACGCTTGTCAACACGATACCAATGCACTTCACTGGCCACGGTGCAGTGTGCAGAGCACACAAGGACGGAGGCAGTGCAGCGTAAAGGCCTAGAAATAAATATAAATAAATCTGATTAATGATAATTAAATGATAAATAATTGCTAATGTCAGACCAAATTAAATCACCTTGTCAGCCAAACTTTTATTACTTTTGATAGGTCTCAGGTTTAATCTTTTTAAGTTGTGGAAATAATAAAAATTAAAGGAAAAATGCAAATACTTTTTTCAGGTTCGAGTAACAGCTCCTCAAAATGTCTGTCCCTGTTGTTACATATGTGTTGTAGCTTCTCTCTGCATGTCAGTATTTGTATATCTCAAGCTGTGCAGTGTCTTGGTTATGTGTGTGTGTGTGTGTGTGTGTGTGTGTGTGTGTGTGTGTTCCTATAGCTTCTATCTATGGAAGCAGAGAGATGAATGGAGCCCTGTGAAGCACTGTTGATTACACCGCTCATCTCCTCCATTCCTCACAGAAAACAAGACGTAGAAGAACTGTTGGGAGTGCACCACATGGAGACAATGACAGAGACATGAAGAGGAAGGAGGTGAGAAAGAAGAGACAGAACAATGAATGAACAGAGAGAGAACAAAGTCAGAGACTCATGAAAGACAAAATTATTCCACAGAGGAGCCGTCAGCCCGTCGATAATGAGCAATCTGTCAAGTGTTACATTATTCTTCACGAGTCAGAACTGAATGCTCTCCTATAGCCGTGCGGGGGCTTTACTTACTGCTGATTCAAAGAAATATCACTTCCTGGCGCGCTTCTTTCACAATAAAATCTTTCCATAAGTGAAGCACATTGAGGCTTTTATTGTGGAGCAGCAAAACTAATAGTCCACTGCGGTTCGCACCAGTCGCCTTTGACTGCTATAACAGTCGCCTTTGACTGCTATAACAAATGAAGGTTTTCAGGGTTATTTTTCCTCAGTGGACACATTTTAAACATCGCAGGTAAAAGTTTTCATCGCTTTCAACTTTATTGGTAAAATGTATTTTTAAAATGTTGCTTCAGAGGGAAGACAACACTTAATACTTGATGGTTTTCAATGGACAGTGATGAAATGTAATAATCATGAGTTGCACGTGTCAAGTCGCAAAGCCCCACGTTTGTTTATGCTCCATAGGTGTTTTATTTCCCCTGGGAAGTGCACCATCCCCAGGCAACCATTCAAGTCACAGCAACCTCCTGCTGTTTATGGCCTCATGAACTAAATCAGTAATATGGGCACACAGAGCGTAATATAATACACAAAGAGAGCGTAATATAGTACACACAGAGAGCATAATATAGTACACACAGAGAGCGTAATATAATACACACAGAGAGCATAATATAGTACACACAGAGAGCGTAATATAGTACACACAGAGCGTAATATAGTACACACAGAGCGTGTAATATAGTACACACAGAGCGTAATATAGAACACACAGAGCGTAATATAGTATACACAGAGCGTAATATAGTACACACAGAGCGTAATATAGTACACACAGAGCGCGTAATATAGTACACACAGAGCGTAATATAGTACACACAGAGCGCGTAATATAGTACACACAGAGCATAATATAGTACACACAGAGCGTAATATAGTACACACAGAGCGCGTAATATAGTACACACAGAGCATAATATAGTACACACAGAGCGTAATATAGTACACACACAGCGTAATATAGAACACACAGAGTGTAATAAAGTACACACAGAGCGTAATATAGTACACACAGAGCGTAATATAGAACACACAGAGCGTAATATAGTACACACAGAGAGCGTAATATAGTACACACAGAGCGTAATATAGAACACACAGAGCGTAATATAGTACACACAGAGCATAATATAGTACACACAGAGCGTAATATAATATACACAGAGAGCGTAATATAATATACACAGAGAGCGTAATATAGTACACACAGAGAGCGTAATATAGTACACACAGAGAGCGTAATATAGTACACACAAAGCGTAATATAGTACACACAGAGCATAATTTAGTACACACAGAGCGTAATATAGTACACACAGAGCGTAATATAGTACACACAGAGAGCGTAATATAGTACACACAGAGCGTAATATAGAACACACAGAGCGTAATATAGTACACACAGAGCGCGTAATATAGTACACACAGAGTGTAATATAGTACACACAGAGCGTAATATAGTACACACAGAGCGTAATATAGTACACACAGAGAGCATAATATAGTACACACAGAGCGTAATATAGAACACACAGAGCGTAATATAGTACACACAGAGCGTGTAATATAGTACACACAGAGCGTGTAATATAGTACACACAGAGCGTAATATAGTACACACAGAGTGCGTAATATAGTACACACAGAGTGTAATATAGTACACACAGAGCGTAATATAGTACACACAGAGCGCGTAATATAGTACACACAGAGCGTAATATAGAACACACAGAGCGTAATATAGTATACACAGAGCGTAATATAGTACACACAGAGCGTAATATAGTACACACAGAGCGCGTAATATAGTACACACAGAGCATAATATAGTACACACAGAGCGTAATATAGTACACACAGAGCGCGTAATATAGTACACACAGAGCGCGTAATATAGTACACACAGAGCGTAATAAAGTACACACAGAGCGTAATATAGTACACACACAGCGTAATATAGAACACACAGAGCGTAATATAGTACACACAGAGAGCATAATATAGTACACACAGAGCGTAATATAGAACACACAGAGCGTAATATAGTACACACAGAGCGTGTAATATAGTACACACAGAGCGTGTAATATAGTACACACAGAGCGTAATATAGTACACACAGAGTGCGTAATATAGTACACACAGAGTGTAATATAGTACACACAGAGCGTAATATAGTACACACAGAGCGCGTAATATAGTACACACAGAGCGTAATATAGAACACACAGAGCGTAATATAGTATACACAGAGCGTAATATAGTACACACAGAGCGTAATATAGTACACACAGAGCGCGTAATATAGTACACACAGAGCATAATATAGTACACACAGAGCGTAAGTATAGTACACACAGAGCGCGTAATATAGTACACACAGAGCGCGTAATATAGTACACACAGAGCGTATAAAGTACACACAGAGCGTAATATAGTACACACACAGCGTAATATAGAACACACAGAGCGTAATATAGTACACACAGAGCGTAATATAGTACACACACAGCGTAATATAGAACACACAGAGTGTAATACACACAGAGCGTAATATAGTACACACACAGCGTAATATAGAACACACAGAGCGTAATATAGTACACACAGAGCGTAATATAGTACACACACAGCGTAATATAGAACACACAGAGTGTAATAAAGTACACACAGAGCGTAATATAGTACACACACAGCGTAATATAGAACACACAGAGCGTAATATAGTACACACAGAGCGCGTTGAGACAATGAGAGTTAGTTTCACCAGGAAAAAAATGTGACCATCGTCATATCTGTGGTTTAATATTCTGCTTCAAAGAAATATAGAGAAAGGCATGGCTCAACATTTGAACACCTCTCTCTGTCTGTCTGTCTCTCTGGGCTTTGATTCATGTATTTCTGACGATCTTTGCAAGGAAAAGGTTGGTGACTGCCAATTGCGTTAGACAAAATGAGAGAGAGAGAGACAGAGAGAGACAGAGACAGTAAACTTGTCCTGCCCTGCCTTCACTGTCCCCAAGCCTCGCCCATATTCCCTCTTCCACATTTTGATTGGTCGAGCTGCCAGCAACAGTCTGTGCTCCATTCTCTCTCTCTCTCTCTCTCTCTCTCTCTCTCTCTCTCTCTCTCTCTCTCTCTCTCTCTCTCTCTCTCTCTCTATGCAGCTCGCCAGTGAATGAATCCAGTCAGACACAAGCTGTTAAACAGAGCAGCCCCTCTCTCTCTCTCTTGCTCTCATCTCTCTCTCTCTCACTCTCTCTCTCTCTCTCTCTACTCTCATCTCTCTCTCTCTCTCTCTCTCTCTCTCTCATCATCTCTTGCTCTCTCTTTCTGTCCTTCCTCGTCTCAGGAGCAGACGGTCAGTGGAGCATCGGCACGGCAACGGTGAGCGACACAGGACTGACGGAGGAGGAGGAGGAGAAGAAGAAGAGGACAGAAAACCTCGCTGACCGCAGGCACAGCATGTTGAGAACATTACCAGCAAAAAAACCATCATGCAGTTTGAATCAAAGCAGGAGCAACATATGCCCCCAGTTGCATTTGTTGCAGCAACTGATGCTCTCTGGGGTTTGGAAACAAAGCAGTTCTGCATCAGCACCTGCAGCTGATGTCTCCTGGGCTTTTGAAAGTCAGTTTGCAATGCTTTTTGCAGGAGGACATGACAACAACGCTGAGCAACAGAAATGAAAAGCTTTGATTCAGTTTAAATGAAAGCAACACGGTTGAAAAACCTGGGTGAGGTCAAATCACCTCTACTCGCCAGCAGATCTCACTCCCGCCTTCCTTCCTGCGCCGGGTCCTGTAAGAACGACCCTTCGAGGCTGTGAAAGCACAAAACAGGAGCAGGATGTTATAGTGGACAAAATGCGGAGAGGCAGAGATTCATGGAAGTGATGTGGCTGTGTTAAACAAAAAGGCGTGAAGAAAAAAGCAGGACAGACAACAATAACTCCATCAGACTTATCACCTGGACCTTATGAGGACAACAAGGGAGGAACAGGAGGGATGAATAACGAACCAAGCCATCTGCCCATGAGAGGGTAAGCAAGGAAAAACACAAGAACTAGAAGCCAGAAATGAGAGAGAGATGAAAGGATAAACTCTGTCTAACGTACAGCCATAGATAGATTAGTTAAAAAAACAGTCTTTGCCTTTAGAGGATGTTATTCGCACCAGCAGAGCTGCATTCGGCCTGACGTACAGAGAAACACCCAACATCTTTCTTTGCTGCAAGTACGGTTTTTGCACCGATTTTACTCGGTGCGAGCATCTCGGGGTTCTTGTTCGACTCTTCCTTTTCGGGGTCAGGTGGATCTGCCGTGGGGGGCAGCTGACAGCCATCCAAGACGCCGCGAGCCGTACTCCGCGTGAAGAATGCCCAGCCGCGCTTGGCCAAGCCGGCCGACCCGGGCCCGACGGCGGGGCTCTACATGGAAAGATCGCAGAGCCGCATCAGCCTGTCCGCATCCTTCGAGGCCCTCGCCATATACTTCCCCTGCATGAACTCCTTCGACGAGGACGATGGGGGTGAGTGGTGCCACACACACCATACACACACAGCCACGGGATTGATGGAGCCATACATAAAACTAGGACAAAAGGCATGTCATCTGTCACCTGTCTGCTGGGGAAACTAATGTTTCCATCCACACGTCAGGCTGAGTGTTATGTAAATCTGTTGTGGCTCAGAGGACAGTTTCATTCAGTAAATCAGCTACATGTCCTGCAGAAATGGGTTTTTATCTTGGCTGATTTTTACAGTAGATTCACATTTCTATTCATGTTGATCCAATGTTATCCGGTGGTTTGATGTAAGACACATGGTCTGTATATGGTGCACAATGTGTGTCAGAAACGAGACTGACATTTAGTGCAGAAACAATTACTGGCTGACAGAAAATGAATTCTCAACGGTTATTAAACTCAATTAATCGTTGAAGTCATTTATCAAACAAACTGAACCTTGTCTTGCTGCAGCTCCTCAAATGTAAATAAATACGTTTGGTATCTGGACAACACAAACAATCTAAAGATGTGATGTTGGACTCATTAACACAGAGTACATTATTAATGTATAATTTAAAAGATGACATATTAAATGATAGTAATTGCTAGTTGAAGCCCTGCTAACATTTTTAATACAGATATCACTGATGGTTGAATGGCAGATTATAGTCGATAACGTTGACATTTAACCACATGAAATGCATCACAGTGTGTGTGTGTGTGTGTGTGTGTGTGAGAGAGACCAATATATGTGCTGCATGATGTTACAAAAAACTAGGTGTGATTTCATCCTCTGAAATGTGACATGCTCATTGAATAACAAACGATCCATAAGTCTTAATTAGATGCCAGTGTCTAAACAGTGCCACAGTTTACAGTCACATTCATTATTTTAGAACCTGTCGAGTCTATGAACTCAATTTTGAAGTAATTAAATATGAAACAATGACACGTCTTCTTGTTCCCAATGTGGTTAATTGCTTTTCAAATATTTCCTTCAAAAACGCGTCATGCATGTCATTTAACAGCGCGTATTTTATTATATTTACCGGATCATCTCAGCGCCTTTAATCAGAGAAATCAGTTGAATATAGTACACACAGAGAGCGTAATATCGTACACACGAGAGCGTAATATAGTACACTACAAGCGTAATATAGTACACACCGAGCATAATTTAGTACACACAGAGCGTAATATAGTACACACAGAGCGAATATATAGTACACAACAGGAGAGCGTAATATAGTACACACAGATGCGTAATATAGAACACACAGAG
Source organism: Cottoperca gobio (assembly GCF_900634415.1). NCBI lineage: Eukaryota > Metazoa > Chordata > Actinopteri > Perciformes > Bovichtidae > Cottoperca > Cottoperca gobio. Next base: position 45,689 of record NW_021166872.1, on the reverse strand, counting down.
CGTAATATAGTACACACAGAGCGCGTATATAGTACCCACACCGAGTGTAATATAGTTACATTCACAGAGCGTAACTTCTAGTACACACAGTAGCGTAACTATAGTACACACACTAGATGAGCATTTAATTATAGTACAACACAGAGCGTAATATCAGAACCCACCACAGAGCGTATATAGTACACACAGAGCGTGTAATATAGTACACACAGAGCGTGTAATATAGTACACACAGAGCGTAATATAGTACACACAGAGTGCGTAATATCGTACACACAGAGTGTAATTATAGTACACACAGAGCGTAATATAGTACACACAGAGCGCGTAATATAGATACACACAGAGCGTAATATAGAACACACAGAGCGTAATATAGTATACACAGAGCGTAATATAGTACACACAGAGCGTAATATAGTACACACAGAGCGCGTAATATAGTACACACAGAGCATAATATAGTACACACAGAGCGTAATATAGTACACACAGAGCGCGTAATATAGTACACACAGAGCGCGTAATATAGTACACACAGAGCGTAATAAAGTACACACAGAGCGTAATATAGTACACACACAGCGTAATATAGAACACACAGAGCGTAATATAGTACACACAGAGAGCATAATATAGTACACACAGAGCGTAATATAGAACACACAGAGCGTAATATAGTACACACAGAGCGTGTAATATAGTACACACAGAGCGTGTAATATAGTACACACAGAGCGTAATATAGTACACACAGAGTGCGTAATATAGTACACACAGAGTGTAATATAGTACACACAGAGCGTAATATAGTACACACAGAGCGCGTAATATAGTACACACAGAGCGTAATATAGAACACACAGAGCGTAATATAGTATACACACAGGAGCGGCGTAATATAGTACACACAGAGCTATAATATAGTACACACAGAGCGAATATAGTACCCCACAGAGCGCGTAATATAGTACACACAGAGCGCGTAATATAAGTACACACAGAGCGTAATAAAGTACACACAGAGCGTAATATAGTACACAACACGCGTAATATAGAACACACAGCGCGTAATATAGTACACACAGAGCGTAATATAGTACACACAGAGCGTAATATAGAACACACAGAGCGTTAATATAGTACACACAGAGCGTAATATAGTACACACACAGCGTAATATAGAACACACAGAGTGTAATAAAGTACACACAGAGCGTAATATAGTACACACCACAGCGTAATATAGAACACCACAGAGCGTAATATAGTACACACAGAGCGTAATATAGTACACACACAGCGTAATATAGAACACACAGAGTGTAATAAAGTAACACAGAGCGTAATTATAGTACACACACAGCGTAATATAGAACACACAGAGCGTAATATAGTACACACAGAGCGCGTTGAGACAATGAGAGTTAGTTTCACCAGGAAAAAAATGTGACCATCGTCATATCTGTGGTTTAATATTCTGCTTCAAAGAAATATAGAGAAAGGCAATGGGCTCAACATTTTGAACACTCTCTCTGTCTGTCTGTCTCTCTGGGCTTTGATTCATGTATTTCTGACGATCTTTGCAAGGAAAAGGTTGGTGACTGCCAATTGCGTTAGACAAAATGAGAGAGAGAGAGAGACAGAGAGAGACAGAGACAGTAAACTTGTCCTGCCCTGCCTTCACTGTCCCCAAGCCTCGCCCATATTCCCTCTTCCACATTTTGATTGGTCGAGCTGCCAGCAACAGTCTGTGCTCCATTCTCTCTCTCTCTCTCTCTCTCTCTCTCTCTCTCTCTCTCTCTCTCTCTCTCTCTCTCTCTCTCTCTATGCAGCTCGCCAGTGAATGAATCCAGTCAGACACAAGCTGTTAAACAGAGCAGCCCCTCTCTCTCTCTCTCTCTCTCTCTCTCTCTCTCTCACTCTCTCTCTCTCTCTCTCTCTCTCTCTCTCTCTCTCTCTCTCTCTCTCTCATCATCTCTTGCTCTCTCTTTCTGTCCTTCCTCGTCTCAGGAGCAGACGGTCAGTGGAGCATCGGCACGGCAACGGGAGCGACACAGGACTGACGGAGGAGGAGGAGGAGAAGAAGAAGAGGACAGAAAACCTCGCTGACAGCAGCACAGCATTGAGAACATTTACAGCAAAAATCAACTGTCATGCAGTTTGAATCAAAGCAGGAGCAACATATTGCCCCCAGTTGCATTTGTTGCAGCAACTGATGCTCTCTGGGGTTTGGAAACAAAGCAGTTCTGCATCAGCACCTGCAGCTGATGTCTCCTGGGCTTTGAAAGTCAGTTTGCAATGCTTTTTGCAGGAGGACATGACAACAACGCTGAGCAACAGAAATGAAAAGCTTTGATTCAGTTTGAAAGCAACACGTTTGAACCTGGGTGTCAAAATCACCTCTACCGCCAGCGTCTCCTCCCTCCTTCCTTCCTGCGCCGGGGTCTGAAGAAGACCCTTCGAGCTGTGAAAGCACAAACAGGAGCAGGATGTTAGATTGACATGCGGAGAGCAGAGTTCAGGGAGTTTTGCTGTGTTACAAAAAGCGTGAAGAAGCAGGACAGACAACAATAACTCCATCAGACTATCACCTGGACTTCTGAGGACAACAAGGGAGGAACAGGAGGATGTACACCAGCATCTGCCTGAGAGGGGAAGCAAGAAACCAAGAACTAGAGCAGAAATGAGAGAGAGATTCAACTCTGCTACGTACAGCCATAGATAGATTAGTTAAAAAAACAGTCTTTGCCTTTAGAAGGATGTATTCGCACCAGCAGAGCTTGCATTCGGCCTGACGTACAGAGAAACACCCAACATCTTTCTTTGCTGCAAGTACGGTTTTTGCACCGATTTTACTCGGTGCGAGCATCTCGGGGTTCTTGTTCGACTCTTCCTTTTCGGGGTCAGGTGGATCTGCCGTGGGGGGCAGCTGACAGCCATCCAAGACGCCGCGAGCCGTACTCCGCGTGAAGAATGCCCAGCCGCGCTTGGCCAAGCCGGCCGACCCGGGCCCGACGGCGGGGCTCTACATGGAAAGATCGCAGAGCCGCATCAGCCTGTCCGCATCCTTCGAGGCCCTCGCCATATACTTCCCCTGCATGAACTCCTTCGACGAGGACGATGGGGGTGAGTGGTGCCACACACACCATACACACACAGCCACGGGATTGATGGAGCCATACATAAAACATAGGACAAAAGGCATGTCATCTGTCACCTGTCTGCTGGGAAACTAATGTTTCCATCCACACGTCAGGCTGAGTGTTATGTAAATCTGTTGTGGCTCAGAGGACAGTTTCATTCAGTAAATCAGCTACATGTCCTGCAGAAATGGGTTTTTATCTTGGCTGATTTTTACAGTAGATTCACATTTCTATTCATGTTGATCCAATGTTATCCGGTGGTTTGATGTAAGACACATGGTCTGTATATGGTGCACAATGTGTGTCAGAAACGAGACTGACATTTAGTGCAGAAACAATTACTGGCTGACAGAAAATGAATTCTCAACGGTTATTAAACTCAATTAATCGTTGAAGTCATTTATCAAACAAACTGAACCTTGTCTTGCTGCAGCTCCTCAAATGTAAATAAATACGTTTGGTATCTGGACAACACAAACAATCTAAAGATGTGATGTTGGACTCATTAACACAGAGTACATTATTAATGTATAATTTAAAAGATGACATATTAAATGATAGTAATTGCTAGTTGAAGCCCTGCTAACATTTTTAATACAGATATCACTGATGGTTGAATGGCAGATTATAGTCGATAACGTTGACATTTAACCACATGAAATGCATCACAGTGTGTGTGTGTGTGTGTGTGTGTGAGAGAGACCAATATATGTGCTGCATGATGTTACAAAAAACTAGGTGTGATTTCATCCTCTGAAATGTGACATGCTCATTGAATAACAAACGATCCATAAGTCTTAATTAGATGCCAGTGTCTAAACAGTGCCACAGTTTACAGTCACATTCATTATTTTAGAACCTGTCGAGTCTATGAACTCAATTTTGAAGTAAATTAAATATGAAACAATGACACGTCTTCTTGTTCCCAATGTGGTTAATTGCTTTTCAAATATTTCCTTCAAAAACGCGTCATGCATGTCATTTAACAGCGCGTATTTTATTATATTTACCGGATCATCTCAGCGCCTTTAATCAGAGAAATCAGTTAAAACTATAGTTTTGTTCATGTGTGTGCAGGCCTGTGTGTGTGTGTGTGTGTGTGTGTGTGAGCCTGTGCACACCTGTGTGGTTATGTCAGGGTCTCTATGATGAGATTGTCTGTAGGATCAAGTATTTCCTCAAATCGGCTGCATCAGATGATGTAATTCATTTTGCTCTTAACTGATATTATTGCTACATTACTTCTGATTACTAATCCTGTCTGAAAACTATCAAAGTGGATTGTCTATCCGAATACACATTGAAGTAAAGGATAAAAATATGCATTCAAAAGGATGTCTGGAAAAAATGAGTGTGTGTGCAGGTTTGATGTACAACTAGTTTAAAGTAGGTCACAGGGTTCCTATTTAAAACACATTTAACATGGCCACCAAGGGTGTTTTACAAACTGGAATAAAGGCAACTTCCCAAGGGCCCCAACAACCCAAAGGGCCCCACAGGCCTTCAATGCATGTCAATTATTCATCTTTTTTTAATTTATTGCATTCACTAAATTGCAGTACAACATCAACAAAGGTGTGTTTTGCATTATAAGCTACGTTTGTGGACTTGGACTCAAAATCATTTCCATTTATGTTGTGAATGATGTATAATCAAGTGTTATTCCAGCAGAAGTACAGGTTGCACTGGAATTTTGCACAGAACATCTCCTTATTTACTGGGATTTAAAGATCTTGAGTGCTGCTGTTGCATCACCAACATATAAAAACCCACCGGAGAACAAACGGCCGCAGCGTGGTCAGCACAATCTCTGGATTCTTTTTTCACAGTTGGTGGGAACAGCTGGGACCTGACACAATATTCTGCTTGGCTGAAAGCACTTGTTGTAATTATTTACACAGCAAATCACTGTAATTTTAAATCCACCAAACCATTCACCCAAAGCTCCGAGAGTGCAGCTCATTAAATAAATAAAAATCTCTTGCACACCACTTACCCCTGCTGTTTCTCAGCAACACACACAATTGCATTTGTGCAAATCCGATTCTCTATGAGACGCAGAGTTTGGAGAGTGAAGAATGCATGAGAAGAAAAACACATGGACGTGTGTTCGGACATTGTTTTGTCTCACGGAGAACACTGCTGTGCACACGACTAAAGTCAATTTAAATCACGTTGGTCAAAGTCAATAATTTCCCTGTGCCAGTGGAGCTAATCCCTCCAAACATTGACTTCATGTCCTCAGGGCTAAGGTGCTCCTAAACCTGCGGTCAGCAATGTTGTACGAGTTGTTTCCGCGCTCCATCTCTGTCTTCCTCTCTACTACAAGTAATAAAGGTATAAAAACACCCTTAAAATAGATATAATCTGCGCTCACCGTCACTCACGTTAGTCAAGCTGCTCGTCTCCTGTGAGGCGTGGAAGTGACACAACCCACGTGCCACAGATATACACACTGCAGTACTACACCACTATACTATACATCGACCAGAATCGCTAACACTAACACCCACCTGTGTCTCTTGACACACACACAGATTTGAAAGCAGTGTGTGTGGTAATCAGAGCAGAGCGGCAGGCCGTGGCTTGTGGCTCTCAGTCTAATTAAATGCTAATATGGCTGTTGATTGTGGTTGACTGCAGCTAAATACAGTCTCTCTTTCTCTCTTGTTTATAACTCCTAACTTTGTCCTTCCACCGTAAATTGTATTTTAATCTCTTTCCCTCTTAATTTTCAGAGTTAATAGCGAATAATTTACATTGTAGAGATTCATGTCAACCTTAAAAGGTTAGTAACCTTTAAATATAAATGCAAGTGAAGCGTATTACTTGTCCTCACATCTCTGATCTGAATTACAGTTTGTTGTTTTTCCTCTGTGCTCCCATGTCTATTCAGTCCACACACACACACACACACTTGTGAAGGTGCATCATTACCCCCCCCGTGACCAAAGTTTTTAAATTCTTGAAAAACGAGTTTGCAGTTAAATTGTTGTTTTACAGAATATAAGAATTTCACTTCTGTTGTTTCGGTTTGATTCAAAACATTTCTTTTACTTTCTCAGGCTACATAAGTTCTTTCTAAAACTAGAACATGAAATGATGATAATATTGCTCTACTTCATAACAAGTGAGCTGTAGAAGAAGAACGATGTAAATGTAAAAGGGGAAAACTAAGACATTTATAAAGTGTGAGGTTAATTACAGGTTGTTTCTTCATGCTAAATACATTTTGGGTTGAAATTTCAATGAAGTTGCTTTATTTAAGAGGTTTAGTGGAGGCGGGTCATGTTTGACCCTTAGGACACGGGGAGTATACAGGTTGTGAAGACAGCACAAGGGTTAAAGGAGAAATCCACCCAAAAATTATAATGTTCTGCAGAAGTTACTCACTGTCCTTCAATCGTCTAAATGTTGCTTTCAGTTTGGGTTTTTACAGGATAGTGAAGAAAGAGATTTAAATAACTTAGTCCGGAGTTTTCAAGGTCAGCATTATGACCGTTCCCTAATACTCAAGCAGCAACCTCTACGTCTGTAAAGTGAAGCCGATGCAGAAGAGCCTTAAACCTGTATTCTCTCTAATGTCCAGCAGGGGGCGACTCCGCTGGATGCAAAAATAAGTATAGAAGTCTATAAGAAAATGTTTCTTCTTCTCTCTTGATTTATTACCTCAGTAAACATTTTCTTAAAGAGTTTATGGTCTCAAGCTGTAGTTTCAAGTCTTCTTTAATACGATGTTCATTAGAGTACAATAGAGGATAAAGCAGAGTATGCTTTAGGGCGGGGCTACCTTGTGATTGACAGGTCTCTGGTTCACTAGTTCTATGCACGTCACTGCACGTAACAAATTGTTCCTATATACATTTTCTGAAACACTTAAAATATAGTTATTGTAACTACAGAACAACTGCGCACTTAAGAAAATGGCCCGAGAAAGGAAAAGGTGAATCGTCTGTTTTTAAGTGTTTCTGGGAGGATTTCTTTCTCCTCTCTGGCTTGTTCTTGTTCATTCTGATCTTCCCATTAATCAGAGGGAGAAAAAAAATCTTTAATATAGAAGTAGAGCAGGCGCTGCTGCTCAGGGAGACTAATTGAGTCTATATTTCTTTGTGTGAGAGTGTGTGCTGCCGTAAGTCTTCGCTTGTAGGAACCAAATGTTCTCACGAGAAGAGAAAAATGAGAAACAGTGGGGATTTGTTACGTTTCAGGACTTGGCTTTACCGTGTGCTGAAGATTAGAATTAAGATGCATTTGAGGTCAAAGGTCAAGTTTTATTTTATAGGTTTATCTTCTGTTTGTTTCTGAGTTTAGAGAGATTTCTAAAAGGTTCTGCAGAAGAGTCGCGGCTTTTTCTTTGTGAACTTATGAATGAAAGTCCCTAATGTGTGTGAAGTGAGAGCATGCATCAGATGTTATAGCAGCTAAGGTAATGAGATGTCACTCATTGTGGGAGTATCTGGAACATTAGCCTTCAACGAATCACAGGACGGATGAAAAAAGAGCGAAGGGAAGGAAAGAGTGATGAGAGAAAAGCTAATAGAGTTGGGACTGATGGATGTAGGAGCAGAAGTGGAAGGAGTAAAGCGAGGAAGGAGGATGAAGAAGGGATGGAAAGAGGCAGGTAGGATATGAGGAGAAGAAGGCAGCATCAACTATACATCAATCAGGGGTCACATGCATGGAGGGGGGCGATGAGAAGAGTGATCGAGGTGAAAGAACAGCAGGGGGGAGGGAGGAAGTGAGGATTGAGAAGTTAACGTGGCTCAGTAGGTCTCTGTTCCCCCCTTTGCTCGTTACCCTTGTCTTTTCCATCCCTTCCTTGTATCATTCCTCCATCTCTCCATCTTCATGCTGTCCAGGAACAGGAGGACACACACTAAAAATACGCTTCTAAGTTAAAGTAATTATCATTTTTAAAGTTGTGTTTTTAATGCAAAACATGTGGTCAAAAGATTTCTACCCGCAGGAGAGCGAATGTGGCTACAATCATGTATCGTACCAGATAATGAGGCAGGAAAGATGCATGGAGGCGATGTCAAAGATTTGAGTTATAGAGGAGAAAGAGAGGAGGAGCGGGAGAGAAAGAGAGGAGCGGGAGAGGAGGAGGAGGAGAAAGGACTCTGGTGTGCCTCTGAGTTGGAGAGATGACCCAGAAAAGTCAGGAGAACAAAATGGACTGCTAGGAAAGGAGGTCTATTCTATAGGGAGGAGGAGGAGGCACAGGGGAGGAGGAGGAGGAGGCTGCAGGTGTTAATTTGTTATACTGAGCAACATGGCAGCAGGGAAGGTGTTCTTCAGTGTGTTCAGTCTGCACTAACAGTTGCTGCCGTTGTTCAATGCAGTGTTTCTCACCAGGGAGCGGTGAACATCAGTGGCACCACATGTTAGGGAGAGCTTCGATAAATGAGCTTTTCATTCGCCAGTTTATAACGTAACATGACGTCAGACAGCACGTTCATCTCTACCAAATGAAGACCTGAAGAGCTCTGAGAGGAAACAGATTTGAAGTTGAGAGTTCAGTCCTGCAGACCGAAGACAAACACGTTTCGCTTTACTTTATTATTATAAAATAGATTTTGCGGTTTGTGTTTTTATTCGGGATTCACGTGTTGAAAATTGAACCGAATTTGATAATAGATCCAATCCATATGGTGGACGAAGTACTCAGATTGTTTACTTGAGTAAAGTAGAAATACTCCAAGTAAAAGTTCTGCATTCAAAATGTTACTAGTAAAAGTACAAAAACAACAGTATAAACAGTATATGCATTTAATATATATAGCACTTTTCTAGATACACAAAGATGCTTCAGGGAAGCCGTCCGACTGAAGAAGGACTCCTTCCGGGCTATGTTATCCACGAGGACTCCGGAAACAGTTGCAGGGTATCGAAGGACTAGAAGGGCGGCAGCTTCTGTCGTGTCAGAGGCAAAGCAGCGGGTGTGGGAGAAGTTCGGAGAAGCTATGGAGAAGGACTTTCGGTCGGCACCATGGTGCTTCTGGAAAACCATCCGGTACCTCAGGAGGTACCTCAGAAGCGAGGAACCATCCAAGCTGTGTACAGCAAGGGTGGGACCCTGCTGACTTCGACTGAGAAGGTTATCGGCCGGTGGAAGGAGCACTTTGAGGAACTCCTGAATCCGACTAACACGCCTTCTATGGTAGAGGCAGAGCTGGAAGTTGATGGGGGATCATCGTCATTTTCCCTGATGGAAGTCACTGAGGTAGTCAAACAACTCCACAGTGGCAAAGCCTCAGGGGTTGATGAGATCCGTCCAGAAATGCTAAAGGCTTTGGGTGTTGAGGGGCTGTCTTGGTTGACACGTCTTGTCAACATTGCATGGAAGTCTGGGACAATGCCTAGGGGTTGGCAGACCGGGGTGGTGGTTCCCCTATTTAAAACAGGGGTATCACACTTCTCAGCGTCCCTGGTAAAGTCTACTCCAAGGTACTGTAAAGGAGGGTTCGGCCGGTAGTCGAACCTCTGATTGAAGAGGAACAATGCGTATTCCGCCCTGGTCGTGGAACAACGGACCAACTCTTTACTCTCTACTCTTGCAAGGATCCTGGAGGGGGCCTGTGAGTATGCCCATCCGGTCTACATGTGTTTTGTGGATCTGGAGAAGGCGTATGACCAGGTCCCCCGGGTGATACTGTGGGAGGTGCTGCGGGAGTATGGGGTGAGGGGGTCACTTTTGAGGGCCATCCAATCCCTGTACACCCAAAGCGAGAGTTTTGTCCGGATACTCGGCAGTAAGTCGGACTCGTTTCCAGTGAATGTTGGCCTCCGCCAGGGCTGCGCTTTATCACCAATACTGTTCGTGATTTTCATGGATAGGATATCGAGGCGTAGTCGTGGAGGAGAGGGGTTGCAGTTCGGTGACCTGAGGATCTCATCGCTGCTCTATGCAGATGATGTGGTCCTTATGGCATCATTGGTCTGTGACCTTCAACAGTCACTGGATCGGTTCGCAGCCGAGTGTGAAGCGGTTGGGATGAGGATCAGCACCTCAAAATCTGAGGCCATGGCTCTCAACAGGAAACCGGTGGATTGCCTACTACGGGTAGGGAATGAGCCATTACCCCAAGTGAAGGAGTTCAAGTACCTCGAGGTCTTGTTCGCGAGTGAAGCGATGATGGAGCGAGAGATTGGCCGGAGAATCGGAGCAGCGGGGACGGTATTACAGTCACTTTACCGCACCGTTGTGACGAAAAGAGAGCTGAGCCAGAAGGCAAAGCTCTCAATATACCGGTCGATCTTCGTTCCTACCCTCACCTATGGTCATGAAGGCTGGGTCATGACCGAAAGAACGAGATCACGGGTACAAGCGGCCAAAATGGGTTTTCTCAGACGGGTGGCTGGCGTCTGAGAGACTCGGAGTAGAGCCGCTGCTCCTTTACGTTGAAAGGAGCCAGTTGAGGTCGTTCGGGCATCTAGTAAGGATGCCACCTCGGCGCCTCCCTAGGGAGGTGTTCCAGGCACGTCCAGCTGGGAGGAGACCCCGGGGAAGACCCAGGACTCGGTGGAGAGATCATATCTCCTCACTGGCCTGGGAACGCCTCAGGATCCCCCAGTCGGAGCTGGAAGATGGAAGATTGGGGTTCCTTACTGGAGCTGCTGTCCCCGCGACCCGATCCCGGATAAGCGGTGGACGATGGATGGATGTAATAATACATTTAAAATTATATTTTTGTATTATTAATCTGAATGGAGTATAAAGTCCAGTATTTGCTGCGGAGTTGTAACCGAAGTATCTTTGTACAGTTCGACACTGCAGATAGTTACAATACAAACAACTATAACTTGTTGGCTGCATGCTATAATGTGAGGAAGTCTTGTGGTGTCGTTGGAAGCGCACTGAAGTCTTTTGTCACCGGTCAAAACTTTCCTCCGGAGCTCTTAAGTGCCCATTTGGTCACAGGAGTCTTAATTACACGGAAGCAACCAAACGAGACTTCCACCGAGACTTCACAATAAAACCTATGTATACTAAATTAAATAATGTGAACAACAAATGCAACTTAAATACATTGTAAATCATGAGGTTCTCTGTAATAAATTATAATGATAGAAAACAAGCTAATGGCTAGTTACAACGATCGTTATTGATGGTAGTTTGATATTTAAAAATGCAGGTTTGTGCAGGATTCTCTCGGTCTGCAGTGTTTTACTGTCACCTTTTAGTGTCTCAGTTCACTGGGAACCTCGTCTGAGGGGATACCAAAAAAAAGTATGAGGTACCGGCTACTATCCCCAGTGGACAACCGAAAAAGGGCCGAGTCGAGTCGAGTAAAGCCGTATCATGCTGTGGAAACACGGCTTTAGAGCTGACCTAATGGGGTGGACCTGAACAAACCGCACTAATGAGAGGCAGGATTTGCCACATTTATTAAAGAGCAGCGATGCATGTTGCCATTTTTCCTGCTCGCTCATCTGCCACAAAAAGCAACTTTTTCACCTGTGATGATGCTGAAAAACACACGGAGATCCAAATAGAGAGACGTGAGGAAGAGATTGGGACAGTAAGAGAAGATGGAGAAGGATGGGAAGAGGTGGAGACTGAAGACAGGAGAGACGTCTGCAGGATCGCAACAGGCCCGACTGTCCTGACAGGCTGCATTGTGCCAGACTGAGAGCAGGAAGTCAAGTTGTCATGTTGAGAGACAAACGAGACAAGCTTAGCGACGCCTCTTCAAACATACTGTTACATAATGATGGAGAGTGTGATTTCATTCTTAATGCCGCAGCCGGTTAACAGCCGTGCTTTGTGTGGTAATGACAGAAAATCACTGAGAGGCAATTTGAATGTGTTGATCCACCGAGCTTTGACAGCCACTTCCTATTGTCAGTGAAGGCAGGTTAAATCCTTCCTGCTCGGGCAGCTTGTGAATTGTTCTGATATGAATGTCTGTATAAAGAAATATAGATAAAAGTTAAGGAGGGAAAACATTTTCTCCTCATATCTTTCCTTTCACGTTCCTCTTCTCCCTCTGCCTCTTTTTGTGTTTCCCTCCCTGTCGTCCTCTTCTTCACAGCTCTGTTTATTTCCCCTCTCTTATTTCTTTCCTCTCCTCTTGTCATTTATCTTTTCCTCAGCCTCTCTTCTTCAGTCTTCACTTCCTGATGTCTCTTGTGTTCATCTCTCCTACTTATCTCTTTCTTCTGCTTCTCTCTCTATGTGTTCTCAGCGCTCTGGTTGAAAGCATCTTGGGGTTTTATTTCCGATGTTTTTGCATTTTTATCGATTATGACAACTTTATTAATTAGTTAATCTGGGAATGCGTCAATTTGTCGACTATTTATTGTTTTTCTTAAATCAACATTATATTTTGTTATTATATTTTAAATTACTATATTGTAAATGTCTATTTATATTTATTGGGTTTCTTTAATGGAGCCTCCAAGTAAAAGTATTTCCCACGATTGTATAACCGGAGTGACAATAGACGTCTTGATAATGAGGAGCACTGGTGGAACTAATAATATTAATGATGCCGCTGTTATATTGTCGCTTTCATATCCAGTGTCCTTAATAATTAAATGCATGGTGCTGGTAGCCAAACCGTGTTACGTTTGGACAGAGCCAGGCTAGCTGTTTCATGTCTTTATGCTAAGCTAAGCTAACCGCTATGAGAGTGGCATCGATCTTCTCCTCCAACTCTCTGGAAGAAAACAAGTATTTTCCAAAAAGGTTGAACTTTTGCATGAACCCTTTGAGGGATCGCCCGGATACTGATAACATATGAAACTAGAAAACCTAAGAAATCCATCAGCATGTCATGCTAGCTTGTCGGGAATGAGGCTAAAGGCAACATTTTGGCGAGGGAATAAACTCGCATGGCCATATCCACAGGGGTCCCTTGACCTCTGACCTCAAGATATCTGTTGTCAGAGTCCTTTACGCTGTATGCCTTAATAACCTCTTCCCTATGACATCTGTACAATATAAGAATATGTCATACTTCCCTGCAGTATGCAAGGGATAGGGTTGAGTTCCAGACTCTGAACACACATATTGGTATGAAATCCAAACATCAACTTTAATGTTTGTTTCTGATCCCTATGTCATGACAGAGAAATGAAAATAAACATACAATACACTTTTTTTTGTTGCAGTTCAGCAGTACTACCACTCATGTTCCCCTCTTTGGTGTCATGCTGCTAATTACATTAGAATGGAAACACAGAGAAGCATTTGAAGTTCGTGCAATCATCTGGTGTCTTATTAATGAATCTAATACTGCATCACACGTCTGGTACCTTGTGATGAACCTGAAGTTAAACAAGCATCAGTTTCTTTTCTTTGCTGCAGTGTCTACAGAATTGAGTGTGAAGGTGCGCGTTAGCTCTAATTTAATTTCCTGTGTCATTTCTTGATTCGATTATCATGCAGAAAAGTGCATTAACACTTTTAATAGAGTTACACGATCTCTAATGACACCTGCATGCTGCAGATAACATTTCCCTTCGCTTCAGTTTGGTAATGAAGTGAAAGTGAGAATAGGCAGAGTCGCTGTAAACGTGTGTTACGGGTCCCAAAGTTGGTACCACAGCAACAATAAATGATTCTGTAAAATACAGATAGAGTGCAGCAGCAATGAAGACACAGAGCATTCAGTTCGTCATCCAGATTGCTATTCAAATCGACAAATACACCTTTAAACTACATACATTACAATATCAACATTTTACACTAACAAGTACAGCTCTGTAACATCTTACTGTTGTGTTTTTCAGCACTGAACAATGTATCCATTCATTTTAGCTTTTTATACACATAGTAGACGAAATGCAGATACTGTGCAAAGTAATTAATCTTAAAACTTGGTGACTAGACCCAGGCAAAAGAAACCCACAAAACAGCCGCCGGCAACATGTCGACAGTGGCGGCGTATCAAAGAGTTCCTACAGTTCGACAAACTGCTTAAAACGACATCAAAATATCTTAATAACACTTGTCCAAATAAAGCTCAGTGTAAAGAAGTTTACATTGATAATTTTCACCAACTACTAACCTGTAAAATACAGATAGAGTGCAGCAGCAATGAAGACACGGAGCATTCAGGTCGTCATCCAGATTGCTTCTGAGGAGGGGGCGGAGCTTCCCCCCCTAAGACAACCCGGAGGCAACTGCTCATGTGTCAACAGTTCCACCTTAGTACTGCTTACATTCAACATCTCTCCACAATACATATGGAAAAGTAAAATGACGTGATTGTCACCTACATTAATAGGGATAATATTAGACCTGGAAAATCCTTGAAATTGCCTGTTCAGTTTACTAAATTAAATAAACACAGTTTTGGGGTGGGCCACACGTGTCTTTATGGTGAGGCATAAAGCTGCACTGACTGAACTGGGTGAGTGTTTTTTTGTTGTATTTACAGTCCACTAAGAATCTATTTTAATCAACCTTTTGTTCTGCAAAGGTGATAACATGACTGCTAAGATCTTATTTCCATTTCAAGTCAATAACTTGATAGAATAGGTGTCAACATGTATATTATGTAGAACGCTGCAAGAAATGTCCTTTCTTTGGACTCAGACAATACTGAAATAGACAAAATAATTTGGTAAAATTTTGATTTAAACTTCAATACATCAATACATTTTCTCACAAAGTAAGCGTAGAGAAGACAAATGGTAAACTTTAGTCTGCTTTTCATTTCCTGTTTTCCTACTAAGGTCATTCTTAGTACCTTTTAACCAGGACCATGTTGAACAAGATGTACTTGTGTATTAATAACTCACCACGTGTTACTTTGAATTTTTCACATGCATCCACAGTGAACCAAGAATAAAAAAAACTGAGAAAATTCTTCATGAATTGAAGTAAATGTTTCAGATTTCTTATAAACTTCAGATTTTAGATGTCCTTTAGTGTCAATCTGAAACCAATCTGAAACCATTTCATTAAAGTTTTTCACTTGGCTTGAGGAAGTCTTTCTAATTTCATCAAGTCTTCGTTATAGTTGAGTCCTCAGAGTAGTCTTTTCATTTCTGAAAGTCCTTGTTCAGACCTTTCCTAATTTGAAAAAGTCCAGGTTGGAGCGTCTTCTTCCATTTTGGAACAGCTATTCCTCACCGCTGCCCTGCAGTTTCAATACAGACCTTGGCTTGTGTGTGTGTGTGTGTGTGTGTGTGCGTGTGTGTGTACGTGTGTGTTCTCAGTCAAAGATCCAGCCAAGGTCATGTTAAATTTATTTAATTGAAAGCCTCAACAAAAAGGTCCTCCTTGAAGTGATCTGCTCTCCCATCAGCAACACTGTCGAGTCATTGCTCCCAAACAGAAAGAGAGAATAAGGACACAAAAACAAGAAAATATCTTGTCGGTACGTCATGTAGGTTAAGTCTCTAAAACTTTAGGGAGTGCAATATAAAGATGGATTTGTTAAGTTGATTTAAGGCGCTTTCACAAGTCAACATTTTGTCCGTTCTAGTCGAACTCTGGTGCAGACCAAAGTAACTGGTCCGAGAACGCTTTTGAAAGGTGGTCTCTGACCATTTCCAAGCGAAACCTAGTGCTGTTTGATCGCAATGAGAACATAATCCGACCCAATTGCAGGAAGTGAACCAAAATTCAGGATTATGGACTGCCTGCGCGGGCATTTGTTGAGATTGTCAAAGATAAACGACAGGTTAACATGACAGAGAGGACTAACTTGACCTTCTGCAGAAGTCCGATGTTTGCTTGACATACAGAATATCTTAAATAAAGTCTACAAAAATAGTGACGTTCATAATCATTCGAGAAATCTGGAGAAAGCATTTGTGAACGAGTGAAAACACTTCAACCGCAATATCTTTTAGTTTGCAATTCCCTGCACATAAGTGGCAGCTCTAGAGATAAAAGCTCCTTCGTACACGCCCCTTTTTACGTGGTCCGCTTTCATTTGTGCACCGTGAAACCGAACCAGATTAAATAGAAAACGAACCAAAAGTCTAAATTTTTCTCTGAGTCGGACCGGTCCAATGGCTCGTGAGTCCACAACTCTTCAGTATATCTTCACTGCAGGTCTGTTTAGCCTATTTTTAGCATGATGACTGAAAGCAGAAGGACATTATCAAAGCTGCCTTTATCTTCATTTTAACACTGCAAGCACCCAATTAACCTAAAGGAGGAAAACAGTCGGATGCTTCCAACTACTTTGTGTTGCTTCACTCCCACTTCATTCAGTATTCATTGAGCATCTCTTGAGAATTCAGTTAAATGCTGAGCGTGATCTAACAACTTCTCTGGATTATTGGATTATTTACGACTGCTGTGGTTTATATCAAATAATGAAATGCTATTTTATCGGGTCTTGTCTGTCGCACAATTAAGATAAATATCGTTGGTTTAATTCTCTTGAAAATAGTTTATCAGTTAGTTGTTTTGCTTCTGTGACACAGTACTTAATATCTGGAGGAGCAGAATATGTGATCTTTTTAGTGAGGCTGTCAGGGTCTTTTTTTATCTACATCTTTTCTTTCTCTCTCTCGTTCCTGTCGCTCACACTGTCTCGTTATTTTTTATTTCTGTCATCTTCTCTTTTGTGTCTTGACAGACTTTTTTTATGGAGTCCCTCCCTCCCTCTTTTTCTCTCCTTCGTCTCTCCTCTACATCTCGTTGTCTCTCCATCAGCATATTACCACGCTTTCTCCATCAAAGTTTGTTCTTCAAACACGATAAAAAACATTATATATTGTTGTAAAGAACAAGTAATAAGACATAACAATTTGTATGGAAATTATATGCACTGGAGATATGTAAGTCTGTGTAAGTAAATAATGTATAAAAGATCCTGACGTCAGTGTCCTCATATCCTTGTTGTCCAGTTTGGGTGTTGTTGTCACGTTGAAGAAAAGGTGAGGACCCAAATGTAAAGCGGCAGACGAGGTGATTAACAAAAGGAGAGCTTTATAAAAAAAAAACTTACAAAAATATAAAACAAGGCAAAAGCTAAAACTGCAAACACAAACCAGGGAAGACATGAGAGGGCATGAGGAAAGCACGAGGTAACATTGATGACGAACTGACAAGGAACAATGGGACAGACGGGGATATATACACATACACTAAAGGAGGGAACGAGACACAGCTGGGGGAGAAAGGCAAAGACACAAGGGTAGGGTGGATGGACACATGAGGATCAAATCAATAATCACAGGGGGAGGGAAAACACAAGGACACAAGTAAGACAAGACATGACAATGTTGGTTATTTGGTTGGATGGCACAATCTTGTCACCCTCAAGATTCATTGAAGAAAACATTTGGTGATCTCTTAACTTCTTCATCATCATCATCTTGCACCTCCATCACGTCAACATTGCAATTATTCCAATAATTGGATTTATGACCAGACTAATGACGTTCTCATCATCCTCAGATGTACTTTGTGTTTAGCGCTACTTAGCTAATGTTAGCATACTAACAAACTATAGTGTGCATAGATGGGGAACATGGTAAACATTAAAGCTGCTAAACATCAGCATGTTACCGTTGAATAGTGCAGTATTCAATCATTTGAAGATTACATGTTTTTTACAGATTAAAATTGATCCTGTTAGATGTAATCCAGCTCGACATTTTAATTTCTCTGCATTTATTTCATGGTTTATGTAATAAATGTATGTCGTTTGTAATATAAGAGCCGGGTCTTAAGTGCCAAGCATGTGTATGTGTGTAAAGCACACAGGAGGTCAAACTCAGTGCAGCAGGTTTAAAGGCCATTACTGAACTAATAGCAAATGAAGATTTTTATGACAGAAATGCACAATCAATACATAGGTTTAACTGGAGTGTTGGCAGCTGCAGACCTGGTCAATATCCCCTCACACGTCACCGGGGAAACTTCATTTACCCTGAGTGGTGACAAAGGGAAAGATAAATAAAAATGGAGTGCTTTTATGTAGCGCTTTTCCAATCTTTCCTATCACTCAAAGCGCTTTACAACACATGTCATTCACACAGAGTCAGAGGACCATACAAGGTGCACATCATCTTCAGTAGTGATAACCATTCACACACACACACACACACACACACACAGTCGAGCAATTTGGGGTTTAGTATCTTGCCCAAGGACACTTCGACAGGGGGTGGGGATCGAACCACCGACTTTCCGACCGGTGTACGATCACTCTACCTCCTGAGCCACAGCCGCCCAAGGACCACTTTATTAGGCATGAATTAAACACATAAATAGCCCCTGTTAAAAGACCACCTGGGTTAGGGTTAGGGGTTAGGGTTAAATCTAAAAGGTGATGAAGGGATGGAAGTCCATACATGCACAAATGCACACGAAGATACCAACACACTGCGTTAAAACACTTCCTCATAACCAGATATGTATATAGATTTTTCGGGGGTTATCTGGCTTGTTTAAGTGTCCTATGTCTATTCTCAGTGGGATGCCACTTTGATTAAAGGCATGTTGCTGCTGCTCCTCCGACATATGGCACATTCCTCCTGACATGACACATCATTACTGGGATATGCTGCTGCTGGATGTCAAATTAAATGCTATGTCATTGTTGCTTTACTCGCAGGTTCTGTGTAAAATGTGTAGCTAATGGCATGGTAACACTATTAATGCTGTGTTCAACGCAAAGTGAATTTCCACCGCGCCATACTTATGTTTATTATATATATATAATATATATATATATATATATATATTATATATATATACTATCGTAGAGTTTTGGGTGAACACAGATGTCAATTTTTCCCTCAATTTCAGGACGTCAGCAACAACCTAACTTCTTCTTCATGTGTCCTTGAGCAAGGCATTTAAACCCTGGCTTTCCTCGGCGTGTCTGCAACTATAATAGGTACAGTAGCTCCCAGGTGTCCTCAGCAGAACCCGTCATTTGGAGAAAGGTTAAAAAATGCTTATCTACCAATAAAGTAATTAGCTCTGACTCTGTCTTCCGGCCCGCAATGTTCTGCTTTGCACGTCGTTTGTGGAGCCAAGAGGTTTAAGAAAGCAGCTTCTCATTCATCTTCAGCCGGAGTTATCGCTCCTTCATCGGTTTTAGCACCTCCACTGGAAAGTCATTTTTCAAATAAATGCAACTCTTTCAGCGCCTCCCAGGATCCTCGTTCTCCTCTCTTTCGCTCTGACGAGCACCTTATGCCAGATTCTCCATCTCTCTCTCGCTCTCTCTCAGTAATGAATGGGTTGACGGTGACAGAGCAATTTCACTCACTGGATATTGCTGTACATCCATTTCATTTTATTTAACCATTTATTCACCCAAGGCGGTTTCAGATGTGCAGTATTACCTGGACATTTACCAGAACAGTTTCACTTCATTTTTCAATAGATCGGATTAAAAGGTTGTTTTTAGCCAATGATAGGAATGGATTGATGTCTTGCTGTTTGGAAAAATTACAGATAAAAGATGTTGATAAAAATCTTGTCTGCAGAATAATTAGATTGAAGCAGAGGAAATCCAAGCAGGTGGTCTTTCAAAGTGGCTATATTGGTATTTAGGAAGAGGAAATCCTCTAAAGTAGTCTGTGTCTCATCCCCAGAGGCATTTTTAGACTTCTTCTCCCGAAGACTGGCGTGTGAAATTAGGTCAAGCTAAAATGCATCATGATGTTTTATCTTTTTTTCCCCTATGTCACCCAGAGGAGGAGATGTACTCACTTTCTTCGTTAGCTTTTGTGTCAGACTCAGTGTGGAGGTACAGGAGGGTGGGTGGGCAGAGGGATGCGTCACAAGCTCTCAGCACGGCATGAGAGGCAAATAGAGCCTCAGATGTTTGCCTTTTTCGAGAGTTTTGAAACTTTATAAAGGGTTTTAAAAGAAAAGGCATCCTGAGGAAACAGTAGGGAGCCTAGGATGCTACAGTTCATCGTATGGAGTGTAGCACTAACACTGACAGTGTTGGGACTTGTTTGATTCCCAGTATGTATCTGCAGTACTGTCAGGAGGTTTGAATACAATCCTGCACCAAATGATGGCCGGGGTTAGGGTTGTTGTGAAATAAATATAGGAATGACCACATTTGAACACTTTCTTAGAGATGTCTGACTAGATGGCACTCGGCTTGTGGTGCTCAAAGCCAAAAGTAACATTTGAAATACTCGACAGCAACGTCTCTTTCCAGAAATCACGACTCAAGATAATCCACAGACTTTGTTGTGAGCAGTTGAACTATTTTCTCTCTACCCTATCGCTGAGCAGGAGAAGGCGTGCGTCATCTCTCCTGAGCTCACCTGAGCCTCACAGCTCAGCCGAGGAGGACGCCATTGATGTTGGCGTCTTGCGAGTAGATGCACGCTTCCTTCTGCACGGTAGAAAGGAAATAGTTTCTACATGAAACTGCTCACAGCAAGGTCTGTGGATTATCTGCACATCTTCAACATCCTTTTCCTCCTCTCAGTGAGGACGTACGTAGACTATCTCTGCAGCTTCAAGTTAATGTGACGAAGGTGTGAGTCATTAGTTGATTGCTTAAAATGTCATTGACTGCTTTAGGAGTCCAGACACATAAATCAGGATCTGTTTATGATCAGGGGAGTCGAAGGTTTATGGGATTGTTCTTCCAACTGTCTTAGAATCACAAGACAGTTGAATATAAGAATCAATAAAAAATAATATCCACCTAAACCCAAGATAGGTACAAGTGAAGCATGTTTCACAATGACACGGGACAATGAGGATTGTACAAGATGAGCCTTTGTGAACCTTATGATTTATACTAGCTGTGCTTTTAAAGATTGTTCAAATAAGAAGGGATAAGCAGTTAGCTAAGAGTTGTTTCAGGTTAACTACTCGAGTGGACTCTTGTCTGAGTTCACAAAAGGATTGCGCAGCTTTTGAGGCCACTAAACCTACACTTATAAGACAAAAAGAAACCGTGTGATTCTCAAAGCACAGGCGAGAGGGTGCAGCCCTGACTGCTCTGCAAAGCAAATAGCGTCTTAGTGTTCCTGTGCTATTTTCACGTATTTAAATGAGGTAATATGCATATATTTGGAGTAGAATTTGCCCCTTTGTATGCAAATGAGCCTCATTGCAAAAACCATCCAATTCACAAAGGTCAGTGTAATAGCCACACGCAGTTACAGTGGGGAATATTAGCATCTTCAGACAGCCGGTGGTAACTGAAGCCCATTTAGAAGGAACGTCCGCTCCAACTCATTTAGTTTGGGATGCAAAGACAGAAAAATAACTGAATAAAGCTCAGAAAAATAAACTGAAAGAAAAAATAAGGTTATTATATAAGCAAGTTATTTATTCGCAAAAAAAAGCATTAGAATGATAACTTTACGGCCGTGTTTGCGCTGTAATACCATAAGTCCAATATCTTATGTGACACGGCAGATTGTACAGGAGAAAAAAGATTATTTATTGTGTCACAATGACCTATTCAGAAATGTCATCTTACTGTTCATCTATACTAAAAGGATCCGCACAACACTGGAGTCGTTTTTAGATATTTAGATTATTTGAATATCCTCACGTTTAAAGCTGATGGATTATATCAGCTCTTCATCGTGTGTCTCTGCAGAAGCCTTGTATCTGAGGTTTGACCCACCTCGTCTCTCAGCCTCTCTGTCTGTCAGTCAGTTGGCCAGATAAGTTGGCAGAATGGGGAGCAGCTATTTTTGTGTCTGTTCTGCTTTCATTAAAACTCTCTGCTGGGAGACAATCTAATGAGTCCTGGCTCGCTGATTGCTGCATCACAACTTGTATGCGTCACATCAGACCCTTTGTGTGGTACATCACAGAGGGTGTTCTGCATCACACGCTGTGAACTACATTCGTCACACACGCAGTGGGCGATTTTTACTTTTCCAGTGCACGGGGAACAGATTTGGAGAGATGCTCTTGCTCAAATTTAAACACGCTTGAGAAGTGCATATTTGCAAGGCTGCGAGCATGTACCTTTATGCATCCATGCGTTCACAAACACTTGACCTGCGAGCCACATTTCAGCCTCCCGGGGTGAAAACTGTGGCCGCTAGAAGGCGGGATATCACTCTGGACCTAAAGAGTGAGCAATAATGTTAGTGGTTAAAGACAACATTGCATTTTAACTACAGAAGTAATCACAATGAACTTAGTACTTGCAGATTTCTGACTTTTATAGGACACTATAAATAACTGACATGCACCAGAGTTGTGGGTGTGTTGAGAGAAAGGGGAGAAATCATGTTGACAGAGTGGACAGAAGCAAACTTTGCCATTACTCTGACACACTGAGCCACCAGATGTTTATGTGGCTGGAAGATGCCAAACATCTGGACACAAGTAAACAACAACAGCTGGTCGAAGTGGGAATAAGGGGTCCGGCTTGGCTTTCCACGTAGATGCTAAACATCTGTCTTCTTATACCCGTAAACATTTGTGTTTCTGGGTCACTTACCTGTAGCCGGTGTGGACACCTCACTATGAAAACATGACAGACAAAAAGTCATCAGAATCATTTCAAAGATGCTTTTTTTACCAAATACTTTGGTGTATGTTTGCATATATATTTGACAAATTTAGTTTTTCTCATCTGAACATAATTCAGAAAAAAAAGGATTGTACATCTTCGTTTTGACTCCATGCGAGGAAACCAATACCAGCTTTAGAAAACCTTAATAATGTAGATTGATGTATATTTCTTAAAGGATGGTCCTTCATGATAACAATTTGAGAGTAAAATATATATATATATATCATCCTAAAGGTCAATCATCTTGAATCAGAACTTTTGAAAGAACTCGGTATTGGACTGCAATGTTTTTCTAGTCTAGACAGTTTGGATTGAGTGTCATTAGCCGTGTCCCAAAACAGTCCAAGTCCAGTTAAGTTTTCGTTAGTCTTACCGACTAGCAGAGCAGCTAATACTACATGCTAACTGCAGCTTAAAGCACAGAAGTAGAAAGAGATGCAAAGATGCAGACAGGCATCCGGTATAACGTTATATGGAAAGTGAATCTGGGTAGAAATGTTGTTAATAAGAAAAACTGTCAGTCTTTTCTGCTGACTGCCTTTCACTCTGCTACATGTAAAGCCTGTTGAATTGATTTGAACTGATTTGAGATAATATCAGAGGCTCACGTGTCTCCAGTCTTTATCCACTCGCTATTAGTTATGTAACTCTGCTCCGCCTCAACACTCCACCTGGTGACAAGAGGTGACAGCAAGATACACACTCTCACGCTCTCACCGCAGGTCTGGGTTCCAACGTGGTGACGCCACCTGAATTGAGATTTCGGGACACGTCACTGACAGCTGTAGAGTCACACAATGGACTTGTTTTGAGCAGAATATAAGGCGTAGTGTACACACTCAGTATTCAGAACCTTAAATAAAATGGCGGAGGTACAGTTTAGTGTCATGTAGAGGGAATATGGTGTGATTTTGGGCACTAGCATTGTTTTATTTTACAAATAAGTTAAAATACAAGTACATTCATAAGACATAATGAAGATATGTGAAGTGGGACACTCTGATATCTGAATGTTGAGAGAAGGCGCCCAGACACTCATGTATTATGTGAAATATAAGTTTGCAAACACATTGTCTTGATTTGATGTATTAATTACACAGTAACATTTGAAAACTACAAAAACACTTAAAACGACCCTAAAAACGAATTAATCTAACTTTACACACTAAATGGATCAAGGAACTTTGTTTAAAAACTACAAAGCTTTTTTGTTGTGGCTGTTCATGTTGCTCACCGGGTCTCACAAGCATTAAAAGTGCATCCTGACCCAATTTCTATTGTTTTAATACGAGGAGTTTTTTGGCTTCTGCCACTATAAAGCTGATAGTAACTCACTCTGATGGACAGCGTCAGCTAAATGTTTGAAATGAAACCTGTAAATGCAGGTGCAAACTACGCACTTGTGACAATCTCAGGTAGCATCAGCTTGACCTTTGTACCGGCTGCACTGACGGTGGTGTGGATGTGTGGCAGCGCTGGAGATAACTGATCATATTGAACCAGTCAAGAAGCAGAAGCAGTAACCCAAATCTGCCAGCGTCCCGTCCCACGTGAACGATGGAAATAGCACCATTCTAGGTCGCTCTTTAATAACTGCAGAACTAACTTCATGGCACTGTGTGTGTGTGTGTGTGTGTGTGTGTGTGTGTGTGTGTGTGTGTATGTGTGTGTGTGGGTGTTGTGTGTGTGTGTGTGCCAGGGTTCCTAAAGCATTTTTATTCCCGTTAAGGTGATTGAAACGGTCTGTGGAGGAAGATAGAACAACATCGTCTGGATTTGGTCAGGAGAGGGCAAAAATATTTTATTTTATTTTATTTTATTGATTTTAATCTTTAATCCACTCATTTTAGCATTTATTTAAATCAGAAAACTCACAGTGAAAACAGTTCCATTATGAAACTGATTACATTACCATTTTACAAAAATAGTGTTTGTGTGTGTGTGTGTGTGTGTGTGTGTGTGTGTGCGTGTAATTCTGAGCCACCTGATCCAAAGAAGTAGGGCGCAGTATTTCACCTCTAAACTGGGTCCATACTATCTAATGTTCATGTTTTAGTTGTAGTAGTTTGGCATATTTATTGTATTCTCATTCCGTCTTCATATTGTGTATTTCATTTCCTCCTGTGTAACGCCTGTCAGTCAGAAAACTGTCTGAAAGCTGATCATCTGTGTTTTCTGCACTGATGTTCACGGGGCTGTAGTCCGTGTAACGTTATGTTTCTTTGTTTATTGGACTAAATACAAAGTGGCAGAAACTAGAAAACGACCAAATATTTGTCTCGTCTTCCTGATGGCGGCACAGCCAGGAGAGCAGCCCGCCGGGGAGGAGAGAGGTCGGCAGAGGCGGCTGCAGAGGCGGCTGCAGAGTGCGGCGGTCGAAGAGACTTGAGCTCAGCCAGAAGAAGCTCCAGGGTTTTCTCGTTTCTGCCACTTTGAATTTAATCTAATAAACAAACTATAAAACAGAAACATGCCTGTAATATTTACAGTCAGGCAGCTGTTCTTCTTCTCTCTGTACTGAGAGCAGATACAGATACAGTGACTCACTATCGCCTCTAGAGGAACAAATGGTATTACAAGACTGCACGGAGCGCAGCTAGCTGTTAGCATGCTAACTGCAGTAGATATCTCTGCAACACAACACAGAGACCTGTTATCTCTTCATATTAAATCATTGTTTTATTGTTTTAAGTTTAAATTCTGTCCTGTCCTGAAAACAAGGTGAAGGACCTCGTACTAGAGAGCTTCATTATAAACTATATCAACACACACACACACACACACACACACACACACACCACACACACACACACACACACACACACACACACACACACACACACACGCACACACACAGGACACCTTGCTGCCGGAGATAGGTCCCATAAAGTGTGCCGTGCATTGAGGAGGAGGAATCGAGTGCCTTCGTCCTTGGCCTCGTTAAAGTGTTTCCTCATCACCGTGGTCGTCCTTCTTCTGACACTAATGAAGTCACAGCAGGACAAACACATAAACAGCTTCAACTGAGCAGTTTATACACAAATGTGGGGATTCTAATATCAATATTTTAGAAAGAAGAAAACACAGATTCATGTTTGTTTTGTCACCAAACAATCAACTCACTCGATGTCCCCACACTGTACTGTACAGCAGCGGCATTTATGTGTGTGTCTGTCGTCTCCCTGCAGTGGATACGGAGGGCAGGAAGTTGAAGGGAGGCATCCAGAGGAGCACGGAGACGGGTCTGGCTGTGGAGATGCCAAGTCGGACCGTCCGCCAGGCCAGCCACGAGTCTATAGAGGACAGCATGAACAGCTACGGCTCCGAGGGAAAGTAAGTAACTCATCCGGCTCCGGTTCGTCAACACAAACACAATGAAGTCAGTTCAGGCGTATCCAGACATTGCAAAGACGACACAGAGGCAGACAGGAAACGAGGCAAACAACCCAACCATTGAACATTGCGGTCATGTGGTATGAGCCCCGACCACTCGGGACTCCCTAAAAACTCGATATTTCGTCGCAGTGCAAGCTTTTGGCAGCTCCATGACCGTCAGTCCCCGGTCTGTGTGCACATTCACAAACTAGCTGAATAATTCATGCATACAACATGAGATCAGTTTATTTGATGCATGTCATGTAGCAAGGTATACAGAGAAACTGCACGTTTTCTGCAAGATACTACAGTAATATCATAATACAGAGCAGATTTCAAGATGTCGGACATCATTTAGTCCATTTAAATGTCAATATATACAGTATTAGCACTTTTCCAGTACAACCTTTTGATAAGCAATTTGAGAATTTATCAGAAAATCTGCAGGGAAGTCAGCAGTACAAGGAGGTTACTGCTCTGCTTAAAGTCACTTAGGTGTGAAGGCAAATATTAAGTTCATAAACAACTTTTTAGGTTCTGGTTTTGCTAGTTTATCCAAAAAGTGACAACACATGTGACAAGAGTCCCCTGTTCTTATCTTTGTGACATTTCTATAATTTTTGCTTTTTTCCGCTGCATGAACTTGACTTAAAAAAAGATTTTTTCACATATTTTGGCGGAGGTTTACACGCCTGACATACCTGTAAGTGCACTCACTCTTTCCACTTGTGTGTTTGTTTGTCCAGCATGTGTTTTGCTCCTACCATCCATCTTCTTTGTTTGTATGTCTGAAGCATTTTTAACAATTTAAGAACAAAATCCCCTGAAATTTGGAGGATTCTTCAGCATTTGTGGACATTTTGCTCGGGGAAATCAATTTTATTTTCCTTCCAACAGTCAGCAGGGGTGATGCGCGCGCACACACACACACACACACATACACACACACACACACACACACACACACACACACACACACACACACACAGAGTATACAGTAAAGCCCAGTGGAAAATTACATCAGCAATACTAGTGTAGTACTCCTGAACACACACACACACAGACACAAACACACACATGGACACGGCAGATCAGTGCCAACGTTGCTACCAGCTTGAATTCCTGCAGTTACATAACAAGAGGAGGCAGACGGACACACTGATTGGGGCAGAAAGGGTTTAAAGACACACAGAGGAGAGAGGAAAACAAGCGGAGGTAGAGCCGCAGAAAGGGGATGATTGCATCATTGAGCGTGTTTGCATGCATATTAATATTCCATTTATATTTGGAATATATTCTGTTTATGAACTGTTTAGCTTGCATCCCAAAAGAAATAATATGTTATCTCATGGTACTGCAGCAGGTGAGCAGAGTCACCTGTACGCAGCTGTAAAAAGATGCTACTGAATATGAGCGAAGATGTTAACAAAGCAAAAAGAGAAATAATGAGGAAGTATCACAGAGTCAGATATGAGAGTGAGTGAGAGCAGGAAGGTGTTTTCACACTGAGCCTGTTTGATTCAACTCCACAGTGTTTACTCAGATTGCACATTGTGTCCAGTCACAGTTGCAATTACAGCCCAATAAATCTCCAGTCTCCAATAAATTATTTTTTATATACTTCTAATTTGCAACCGCAAATATGCTTTGAAGACACATAACGGCACCCGGATTATGTTTTCTATTAACATAATGAGGAAACTTTGTTAATTAACAAGTCACAAATAATGTATCAGCAAAATGTTCACTGACACTTTCATTTGTTTTCCTATAATAAAAATTGCAGAAGCTGAAGCCTGAAAAAACCTCTTTGTGTTTATGCTTCGGCACTCGCAGCACACGGTGAAGGAAAGATTGATTTTTTGGTTAAATACTGAAAAGGTCAATTTTTATTGCCGAGTTTTAACCACACAGACATTAACTCAAGTCGTAATCGACAGACGATACAGAAGATGTAATATAATTATAACATAATTAGTTATTGTTACTTTTCTCTAACTTTGATCCCTTAAATTACAATTAATTCAATCAGTGCATAAGAAGTGAGAAGCCTCCTTAAACCCCTCATGATCACAATTTGATGGAGGACATTCAAGGCAAGAAGATCCACAGGAGGTGCATTTACATCAACTAGTTTTTATGCACATTTTCAATTTGCTCCAGTGCAAATGGCAAATATCTAAAAACATCTAAAGACAGTTATTTACTCTTGGCTGATGTGGAGTCTTTTGGTGTGCCGATAAAAGAAAAGATTAACAAAATCAAATTGTCGCCCGATATCACATATTACAAATTTGCCCCAGGAGGCTTTAAAATCTGTACAACAAACAGCCCCATCTGTCAAGAAAACCCCCCAAAAAACAATTAATGGTGGAAGAAAGTGAAGAAACTTCAGGGAAAGACACTGAGGAGGGACAGACGAGCAATAAAGATGTTTAATAAAACCATAAAATTACAACTTAGACAATAATAATGATGTGAACAAAAATGGAAAAAATAACGATTAGAGACGAAAGATTTTCACACAGATTTGATTTAACCTTCCTCACGTTAATACATGAAACAAACAGAAATGTCATATATATATAGCAGAGAAATGAAATAAACATACAATACACTTTTTTTTTGTTGCAGTTCAGCAGTACTACCACTCATGTTCCCCTCTTTGGTGTCATGCTGCTAATTACATTAGAATGGAAACACAGAGAAAGCATTTGAAGTTCGTGCAATCATCTGGGTCTTATTAATGAATCTAATACTGCATCACACGTGGTACCTTGTGATGAACCTGAAGTTAACACAGCATCAGTTTCTTTTCTTTGCGTGCAGTGTCTACAGAATGAGTGTGAAGGTGGCGTTAGCTCTAATAATTTCCTGTGTCATTCTTGATTCGATTATCATGCAGAAAAGTGCATTAACACTTTTATAGAGTTACACGATCTCTCTAATGACACCTGGCATGCTGCAGATAACATTTCCCTTCGCTTCATTTGGTAATGAAGTGAAAGTGAGAATAGGCAAGTCGCTGTAAACGTGTGTTACGGGTCCCAAAGTTGGTACCACAGCAACAATAAATGATTCTGTAAAATACAGATAGAGTGGCAGCAGCAATGAAGACACAGAGCATTCAGTTCGTCACAGATTGCTATTCAAATCGACAAATACACCTTTAAACTACATACATTACAATATCAACATTTTACACTAACAAGTACAGCTCTGAACATCTTACTGTTGTGTTTTTCAGCACTGAACAATGTAGCCATTCATTTTAGCTTTTTATACACTTAGTAGACGAAATGCAGAACTGTGCAAAGTAATTAATCTTAAAACTTGGTGACTAGACCCAGGCAAAAGAACCCACAAAACAGCCGCCGCAACATGTCGACGTGGCGGCGTATCAAGATTCCTACAGTTCGACAAACTGCTTAAAACGACATCAAAATATCTTAAAAACACTTGTCCAAATAAAGCTCAGTGTAAAGAAGTTAAAGAAGTTTACATTGATAATTTTTACCAACTACTAACCTGTAAAATAAAGATAGAGTGCAGCAGCAATGAGAACACGGAGCATTCAGGTCGTCATCCAGATTGCTTCTGAGGAGGGGGCGGAGCTTCCCCCCCTAAGACAACCCCGGAGGCAAACTGCTCATGTGTCAACAGTTCCACCTTAGTACTGCTTTACATTCACACATCTCTCCACAATACTATGGAAAAGTAAAATGACGTGATTGTCACCTACATTAATAGGGATAAATATTAGACCTGGAAAATCCTTGAAATTGGCCTGTTCATTTAACTAAATTAAATAACACAGTTTGGGGTGGGCCACGTGTCTTTATGGTGAGGCATAAAGCTGCACTGACTGAACTGGGTGAGCAGTAAAATATGCACTTTTCCCCACATGCAGCACTTTATCGCTGACTGCTGCCTCGTCCAGCGCTGCTTATGAGTGTTTGGCGGGCGTTCGAGAGCACGAGACTTGCTACGTGCGTTGTTTGTTTAAAGAATATACTCTCAAGGATTATTGTCGTTTTCTCAATAGTGTCCACCACTTTCTCTCTTTCAAACCACTTCCAGGGAGTATATTGTTTGTGAAGATTGATCCCAAAATGTGTTGTTTTTGTTGTATTTACAGTCCACTAAGAATCTATTTTAATCAACCTTTTGTTCTGCAAAGGTGATAACATGACTGCTAAGTATCTTATTTCCATTCAAGGTCAATAACTTGATAGAATAGGTGTCAACAATGTATATTATGTAGAACGTGCAAGAAATGTCCTTTTCTTTGGACTCAGACAAAATACCGAAATAGACAAAATAATTTGGTAAATTTTGATTTAAAAACTTCAATACATCATACATTTTCTCACAAAGTAAGCGTAGAGAAGACAAATGGTAAACTTTAGTCTGCTTTTCATTTCCTGTTTTCCTACTAAGGTCATTCTTAGTACCTTTTAACCAGGACATGTTGAACAAGATGTGACTTGTGTATTAATAACTCACCACGTGTTCTTTGAATTTTTCACATGCATCCACAGTGAACCAAGAATAAAAAAAACTGAGAAAATTCTTCATGAATTGAAGTAAATGTTTCAGATTTCTATAAACTTCAGATTTTAGTGCATTATGTGTCAGTTGCATCAGTCAGTTCGATTGTTATTGATTGTTTGCACCTATGAAAACGTGTGAACCTCGTAGATGTTCATGAAGTATCGAGAATAACAGCGAAAGCAAAACGCCGTCGTCTGATACAATAAAAGTTTTAAGCCATAACAGCTGTTAGACTTAGAGTGTATTAAGACTCAGGGAGGGGGAGGATACAACAACTTTTGAAACAAACTTGTGATGGTTATACCTTGTAAAAAATAAATTGTGCTTTTAAGGTAATTTTGGTTTTTGCAAAATACTAAACATTGTTTGAAATAACATATTCTGGAGAAGATGTCCTCAAACATGGCCTTTAGTGTCAATCTGAAACCATTTCATTAAAGTTTTTCACTTGGCTGGAGGAAGTCTTTCTATTTCATCAAGTCTTCGTTATAGTTGAATCCTCAGAGTAGTCTTTTCATTCTGAAAGTCCTTGTTCAGACCTTTCCTATTGAAAAAGTCCAGGTTGGAGCGTCTTCTTCCATTTGGAACAGCTATTCCTCACCGCTGCCCTGCAGTTTCAATACAGACCTTGGCTTGTGTGTGGTGTGTGTGTGTGTGTGTGCGTGGTGGTGTACGTGTGGTGTTCTCAGTCAAAGATCCAGCCAAGGTCATGTTAAATTTATTTAATTGAAAGCCTCAACAAAAGGTCCTCCTTGAAGTGTGATCTGCTCTCCACATCAGCAACACTGTCGGTCATTGCTCCAAACAGAAAGAGAGAATAAGGACACAAAAACAAGAAAATATTTGTCGGTACGGCATCTGATAGGTTAAGTCTCTAAAACTTTTAGGGAGTGCAATATAAAGATTGGATTGTTAAGTTGATGTTAAGGCGCTTTCACAAGTCAACATTTTGTCCGTTCTAGATCGAACTTGGTGCAGACCAAAGTAACTGGTCGAGACCGCTTTGAAAGGTGTCTCTGACCATTCCAAGCGAAACCTAGTGCTGTTTGATCGCAATGAGAAATTAATCCGACCCAATTGAGAAGTGAACCAAAATTCAGGATTATGGACTGCCTGCGCGGGCATTTGTTTGAGATTGTCAAAGATAAACGACAGGTTAACATGACAGAGAGGACTAACTTGAACCTTTCTCGCAAGAGTCCGAGTTTGCTTGACATACAGAATATCTTAAATAAAGTCTACAAAAATAGTGACGTTCAATCATTCGAGAGAAATCTGGAGAAAGCATTTGTGAACGAGTGAAAAACACTTCAAACCGCAATATCTTTTAGTTTGGCAATTCCCTGCACATAAGTGGCCGCTCTAGAGATAAAAGCTCCTTCTACACGCCCCTTTTTTACGTGGTCCGCTTTCATTTGTGCACCGTGAAACCGAAACAGATTAAATAGAAAACGACCAAAAGTCTAAATTTTTCTCTGAGTCGGACCGGTCCAATGGCTCGTGAGTCCACAACTCTTCAGTAATATTCACTGCAGGTTTCTGTTTAGCCTATTTTTAGCATGATGACTGAAAGCAGAGGGACATTATCAAAGCTGCCTTTATCTTCATTTTAACCATGCAAGCACCCAATTAACCTAAAGGAGGAAAACAGTCGGATGCTTCAACTACTTTGTGTTGCTTCACTCCCACTTCATTCAGTATTCATTGAGGCATCTCTGAGAATTCAGTTAAATGCTGAGCGTGACTAACAACTTCTCTGGATTATTGGATTTTTACGACTGCTGCTGTGGTTATATCAAATAATGAAATGCTATTTTATCGGGTCTTGTCTGGCGCACAATTAAGATAAATATCGTTGGTTTAATCTCTGAAAAGTTTATCAGTTAGTTGTTTTGCTTCTGTGACACAGTACTTAATATCTGGAGGAGCAGAATATGTGATCTTTTAGTGAGGCTGTCAGGGTCTTTTTTTATCTACATCTTTTCTTTCTTCTCTCGTTCTGTCGCTCACACTGTCTGTTATTTTTTATTTCTTGTCATCTTCTCTTTTGTGTCTTGACAGACTTTTTTTATGGAGTCCCTCCCTCCCTCTTTTTCTCTCCTTGTCTCTCCTCTACATCTCGTTGTCTCTCCATCAGCATATTACCAGCTTCTCCATCAAAGTTTGTTCTTCAAACACGATAAAAAACATTATATATTGTTGTAAAGAACAAGTAATAAGACATAACAATTTGTATGGAAATTATATGCACTGGAGATATGTAAGTCTGTGTAAGTAAATAATGTATAAAAGATCCTGACGTCAGTGTCCTCATATCCTTGTTGTCCAGTTTGGGTGTTGTTGTCACGTTGAAGAAAAGGTGAGGACCCAAATGTTAAAGCGGCAGACGAGGTGATTAACAAAGGAGAGCTATAAAAAAAAAACTTAAAAAAATATAAAAACAAGGCAAAAGCTAAAACTGCAAACACAAACCAGGGAAGACATGAGAGGGCATGAGGAAAGCACGAGGTAACATTGATGACGAACTGACAAGGAACACATGGGACAGACGGGGATATATACACATACACTAAAGGAGGGAACGAGACACAAGCTGGGGGAGAAAGGCAAAGACACAAGGGTAGGGTGGATGGACACATGAGGATCAAATCAATAATCACAGGGGGAGGGAAAACACAAGGACACAAGTAAGACAAGACATGACAATGTTGGTTATT
Source organism: Cottoperca gobio (assembly GCF_900634415.1). NCBI lineage: Eukaryota > Metazoa > Chordata > Actinopteri > Perciformes > Bovichtidae > Cottoperca > Cottoperca gobio. The sequence goes on along the minus strand of NW_021166872.1, from coordinate 12,452 downwards.
GGTGGATGGCACAATCTTGCACCCTCAGATTCATTGAAGAAAACATTTGGTGATCTCTTAACTTCTTCATCATCATCATCTGGCACCTCCATCACGTCAACATTGAATATATTCCAATAATTGGATTTATGACAGACTAATGACGTTCTCATCTCCTCAGATGTACTTTGTGTTTAGCGCTACTTAGCTAATGTTAGCATACTAACAAACTATAGTGTGCATAGAGGGAACATGGGAAACATTAAAGCTGCTAAACATCGAGTTACCGTTGAATAGTGCAGTATTCAATCATTTGAAGATAATACATGTTTTTTACAGATTAAAATTGATCCTGTTATGTAATCCAGCTCGACATTTTAATTTCTCTGCATTATTTCATGGTTTATGTAAAAATGTATGTGTTTGTAATTAAGAGCCGGGTCTTAAGTGCCAAGCATTGTGTTGTGTGTAAAGCACACAGGAGGTCAAACTCAGTGCAGCAGGTTTAAAGGCCATTACTGAAACTAATAGCAAATGAAGTTTTTATGACAGAAATGCACAATCAATACATAGGTTTAACTGGGTGTTGGCAGCTGCAGACCTGGTCAATATCCCCTCACACGTCCCGGGGAAACTTCATTTACCCTGAGTGGTGACAAAGGGAAAGATAAATAAAAATGGAGTGCTTTTATGTAGCGCTTTTCCATCTTTCCTATCACTCAAAGCGCTTACAACACATGTCATTCACACAGAGTCAGAGGACCATACAAGGTGCACATCATCTTCAGTAGTGATAACCATTCACACACACACACACACACAACACACACAGTCGAGCAATTTGGGGTTTTAGTATCTTGCCCAAGGACACTTCGACAGGGGTGGGGATCGAACCACGACTTTCCGAAGCGTGTACGATCACTCTACCTCCTGAGCCACAGCCGCCCAAGGACCACTTTATTAGGCATGAATTAAACACATAATAGCCCCTGTTTAAAAGACCACCTGTGGTTAGGGTTAGGGTTAGGGGTTAGTTTAATCTAAAAGGTGATGAGGGATGGAAGTCCATAAATGCACAAATGCACACGAAGATACCAACACACTGCGTTAAAACACTTCCTCATAACCAGATATGTATATAGATTTTTGGGGGTTATCTGGCTTGTTTAAGTGTCCTATGTCTATTCTCAGTGGGATGCCACTTTGATTAAAGGCATGTTGCTGCTGCTCCTCCGACATATGGCACATTCCTCCTGACATGACACATCATACTGGATATGCTGCGCTGGATGTCAAATTAATGCTATGTCATTGTTGCTTTACTCGCAGGTTCTGTGAAAATGTGTAGCTAATGGCATGGTAACACTATAATGCTGTGTTCAACGCCAAGTGAATTTCCACCGCCGGCCATACTTATGTTTATTATATATATATAATATAATTATATATTATATATATTATTATATTATATACTATCGTAGAGTTTTGGGTGAACACAGATGTCAATTTTCCCTCAATTCAGGACGTCAGCAACAACCTAACTTCTTCTTCATGTGTCCTTGAGCAAGGCATTTAAACCCGGCTTTCCTGGCGTGTCTGCAACATATAATAGGTACAGTAGCTCCCGGTGTCCTCAGCAGAAACCCGTCTTTGGGAGAAAGGTTAAAAAATGCTTATCTACCAATAAAGTAATTAGCTCTGACTCTGTCTTCCGGCCCGCAATGTTCTGCTTTGCACGTCGTTTGTGGAGCCAAGAGGTTTAAGAAAGCAGCTTCTCATCATCTTCAGCCGGAGTTATCGCTCCTTCATCGGTTTTAGCACCTCCACTGGAAAGTCATTTTTCAAATAAATGCAACTCTTTCAGCGCCTCCCAGGATCCTCGTTCTCCTCTCTTTCGCTCTGACGAGCACCTTATGCCAGATTCTCCATCTCTTCTCGCTCTCTCTCAGTAATGAATGGGTTGACGTGACAGAGCAATTTCACTCACTGGATATTGCTGTACAATCCATTTTTATTTAACCATTTATTCACCCAAGGCGGTTTCAGATGTGCAGTATTACCTGGACATTTACCAAAACAGTTTCACTTCATTTTTCAATAGATCGGATTAAAAGGTTGTTTTTAGCCAATGATAGGAAGGATTGATGTCTTGCTGTTTGGAAAAATTACAGATAAAAGATGTTGATAAAAATCTTGTCTGCAGAATAATTAGATTGAAGCAGAGGAAATCCAAGCAGGTGGTCTTTCAAAGTGGCATATTGGTATTTAGGAAGAGGAAATCCTCTAAAGTAGTCTGTGTCTCATCCCCAGAGGCATTTTAGACTTCTTCTCCCGAAGACTGGCGTGGTGAAATTAGGTCAAGCTAAAATGCATCATGATTTTTATCTTTTTTTCCCCTATGTCACCCAGAGGAGGAGATGTACTCACTTTCTTCGTTAGCTTTTGTGTCAGACTCAGTGTGGAGGTACAGGAGGGTGGGTGGGCAGAGGGATGCGTCACAAGCTCTCAGCACGGCATGAGAGGCAAATAGAGCCTCAGATTGTTGCCTTTTTCGAGAGTTTTGAAACTTTATAAAGGGTTTTAAAAGAAAAGGCATCCTGAGGAACAGTAGGGAGCCTAGGCGATACAGTTCATCGTATGGAGGTAGCACTAACACTGACAGTGTTGGGACTTGTTGATTCCCAGTATGTATCTGCAGTACGTGTCAGGAGGTTTGAATACAATCCTGCACCAAAATGACTGCGGGGTTAGGGTTGTTGTGAAATAAATTAGGAATGACCACATTTGAACACTTTCTTAGAGATGTCTGACTAGATGGCACTCGGCTTGTGGTGCTCAAAGCCAAAAGTAAACTTTGAAATACTCGACAGCAACGTCTCTTTCCAGAAATCACGACTCAAGATAATCCACAGACTTTGTTGTGAGCAGTTGAACTATTTTCTCTCTACCCTATCGCTGAGCAGGAGAAGGCGTGCGTCATCTCTTCCTGAGCTCACCTGAGCCTCACAGCTAGCCGAGGAGGACGCCATTGATGTTGGCGTGTGCGAGTAGATGCACGCTTCCTTCTGCACGTAGAAAGGAAATAGTTTCTACATGAAACTGTCACAGCAAGGTCTGTGGATTATCTGCACATCTTCAACATCCTTTTCCTCCTCTCAGTGAGGACGTACGTAGACTATCTCTGCAGCTTCAAGTTAATGTGACGAAGGTTGTGAGTCATTAGTTGATTGCTTAAAATGTCATTGACTGCTTTAGGAGTACAGACACATAAATCAGGATCTGTTTATGATCAGGGGAGTCGAAGGTTTATGGGATTGTTCTTCCAACTGTCTTAGAATCACAAGACAGTTGATATAAGAATCATAAAAAATAATATCCACCTAAACCCAAGATAGGTACAAGTGAAGCATGTTTCACAATGACACGGGACAATGAGGATTGTACAAGATGAGCCTTTGTGAACCTTATGATTTATACTAGCTGTGCTTTTAAAGATTGTTCAATAAAGAAGGGATAAGCAGTTAGCTAAGAGTTGTTTTCAGGTTAACTACTCGAGTGGACTCTTGTCTGAGTTCACAAAAGGATTGCGCAGATTTTGAGGCCACTAAACCTACACTTATAAGACAAAAAGAAAACCGTGTGATTCTCAAAGCAAGGCGAGAGGGTTGCAGCCTGACTGCTCTGCAAAGCAAATAGCGTTCTTAGTGTTCCTGTGCTATTTCACGTATTTAAATGAGGTAATATGCATATATTTGGAGTAGAATTTGCCCCTTGTATGCAAATGAGCCTCATTGCAAAAACCATCCAATTCACAAAGGTCAGTGTAATAGCACACACGCAGTAGTTACGTGGGGAATATTAGCATCTTCAGAAAGCCGGTGGTAACTGAAGCCCATTTAGAAGGAACGTCCGCTCCAACTCATTAGTTGGGATGCAAAGAAGAAAAATAACTGAATAAAGCTCAGAAAAATAAACTGAAAGAAAAATAAGGTTATTATATAAGCAAGTTATTTATTCGCAAAAAAAAGCATTAGAATGATTAACTTTACGGCCGTGTTTGCGCTGTAATACCATAAGTCCAATATCTTATGTGACACGGCAGATTGTACAGGAGAAAAAAGATTATTTATTGTGTCACAATGACCTATTCAGAAATGTCATCTTACTGTTCATCTATACTAAAAGGATCCGCACAACAACTGGAGCGTTTTTAGATATTTAGATTATTTGAATATCCTCACGTTTAAAGCTGATGGATTATATCAGCTCTTCATCGTGTGTCTCTGCAGAAGCCTTGTATCTGAGGTTTGACCACCTCGTCTCTCAGCCTCTCTGTCTGTCAGTCAGTTGGCCAGATAAGTTGGGCAAATGGGGAGCAGCTATTTTTGTGTCTGTTCTGCTTTCATTAAAACTCTCTGCTGGGAGACAATCTAATAGTCCTGGCTCGCTGATTGCTGCATCAACTTGTATGCGTCACATCAGACCCTTTGTGTGGTACATCACAGAGGGTGTTCTGCATCACACGCTGTGAACTACATTCGTCACACACGCAGTGGGCGATTTTTACTTTTCCAGTGCACGGGGAACAGATTTGGAGAGATGCTCTTGCTCAAATTTAAACACGCTTGAGAAGTGCATATTTGCAAGGCTGCGAGCATGTACCTTTATGCATCCATGCGTTCACAAACACTTGACCTGCGAGCCACATTTCAGCCTCCCGGGGTGAAAACTGTGGCCGCTAGAAGGCGGGTATCACTCTGGACCTAAAGAGTGAGCAATAATGTTAGTGGTTAAAGACAACATTGCATTTTAACTAAGAAGTAATCACAATGAACTTAGTACTTGCAGATTTCTGACTTTTATAGGACACTATAAATAACTGACATGCACCAGAGTTGTGGGTGTGTTGAGAGAAAGGGGAGAAATCATGTTGACAGAGTGGACAGAGCAAACTTGCCATTACTCTGACACACTGAGCCACCAGATGTTTATGTGGCTGGAAGATGCCAAACATCTGGACACAAGTAAACAACAACAGCTGGTCGAAGTGGGAATAAGGGGTCCGGCTTGGCTTTCCACGTAGATGCTAAACATCTGTCTCTTATACCCGTAACATTTGTGTTTCTGGGTCACTTACTGTAGCCGGTGTGGACACCTCACTATGAAAACATGACAGACAAAAAGTCATCAGAATCATTTCAAAGATGCTTTTTTTACCAAATACTTTGGTGTATGTTGCATATATATTTGACAAATTTAGTTTTTCTCATCTGATCATAATTCAGAAAAAAGGATTGTACATTTCGTTTGACTCCATGCGAGGAAACCAATACCAGCTTTAGAAAACCTTAATAATGTAGATTGATGTATATTTCTTAAAGGATGGTCCTTCATGATAACAATTTGAGAGTAAAATATATATATAATTATCATCCTAAAGGTCAATCATCTTGAATCAGAACTTTTGAAAGAACTCGGTATTGGACTGCAATGTTTTTCTAGTCTAGACAGTTTGGATTGAGTGTCATTAGCCGTGTCCCAAACAGTCCAAGCTCCAGTTAAGTTTTCGTTAGTCTTACCGACTAGCAGAGCAGCTAATACTACATGCTAACTGCAGCTAAAGCACAGAAGTAGAAAGAGATGCAAAGATGCAGACAGGCATCCGGTATAAACGTTATATGGAAAGATGAATCTGGGTAGAAATGTTGTTAATAAGAAAAACTGTCAGTCTTTTCTGCTGACTGCCTTTCACTCTGCTACATGTAAAGCCTGTTGAATTGATTTGAACTGATTTGAGATAATATCAGAGGCTCACGTGTCTCCAGTCTTTATCCACTCGCTATTAGGTTATGTAACTCTGCTCCGCCCTCAACACTCCACTGGTGACAAGAGGTGACAGCAAGATACACACTCTCACGCTCTCACCGCAGTCGGGTTCCAACGTGGTGACGCCACCTGAATTGAGATTTCGGGACACGTCACTGACAGCTGTAGAGTCACACACTGGACTTGTTTGAGCAGAATATAAGGCGTAGTGTACACACTCAGTATTCAGAACCTAAATAAAATGGCGGAGGTACAGTTTAGTGTCATGTAGAGGGAATATGTGTGATTTGGGCACTAGCATGTTTTATTTTACAAATAAGTTAAAATACAAGTAATTCATAAGACATAATGAAGATATGTGAAGTGGGACACTCTGATATCTGAATGTTGAGGAAGGCGCCCAGAACACTCATGTATATGTGAAATATAAGTTTGCAAACACATTGTCTTGATTTGATGTATTAATTACACAGTAACATTTGAAAACTACAAAAACACTTAAAGACGACTAAAAAACGAATTAATTAACTTTACACAACTAAATGGATCAAGGAACTTTGTTTAAAAACTACAAAGCTTTTGTTGTGGTGTTCATGTTGCTCACCGGGTCTCACAAGGATTAAAGTGCATCCTGACCCAATTTCTATTGTTTTTAATACGAGGGTTTTTTGGCTTTGCCACTATAAAGCTGATAGTAACTCACTCTGATGGACAGCGTCAGCTAAATGTTTGAAATGAAACCTGTAAATGCAGGGCAAACTACGCACTGTGACATCTCAGGTAGCATCAGCTTGACCTTTGTAACCGGCTGCACTGACGGTGGTGTGGATGTGTGGCAGCGCTGGAGATAACTGATCATATTGAACCAGTCAAGAAGCAGAAGCAGTAACCCAAATCTGCCAGCGTCCCGTCCCACGTGAACGATGGAAATAGCACCATTCTAGTCGTCTTTAATAACTGCAGAACTAACTTCATGGCACTGTGTGTGGTGTGTGTGTGTTGTTTGTGGGTGTGTGTGTGTGTTGTGTGTGTGTGGTGGTGTGTTGTGTGTGTGTTGCCAGGGTTCCTAAAGCATTTTTATTTCCCGTTAAGGTGATTGAAACGGTCTGTGGAGGAAGATAGAAACAACATCGTCTGGATTTGGTCAGGAGAGGGCAAAATATTATTTTATTTTATTTTATTGATTTAATCTTTAATCCACTCATTTTAGCATTATTTAAATCAGAAAACTCACAGTGAAAACAGTTCCATTATGAAACTGATTACATTACCATTTTACAAAAATAGTGTTTGTGTGTGTGTGTGTGTGGGTGTGTGTGTGTGTGGCGTGTAATTCTGAGCCACCTGATCCAAAGAAGTAGGGCGCAGTATTTCACCTCTAAAACTGGGTCCATATCATCTAATGTTCATGTTTTAGTTGTAGTAGTTTGGCATATTTATTGTATTCTCATTCCGTCTCATATTGTGTATTTCATCCTTCCTGTGTAACGCCTGTCAGTCAAAAACTGTCTGAAAGCTGATCATCTGTGTTTTCTGCACTGATGTTCACGGGGCTGTAGTCCGTGTAACGTTATGTTTCTTGTTTATTGGACTAAATACAAAGTGGCAGAAACTAGAAAACGACCAAATATTTGTCTCGTCTTCCTGATGGCGGCACAGCAGAGGAGAGCAGCCCGCCGGGGAGGAGAGAGGTCGGGCAGGCGAGGCGGCTGCAGAGGCGGCTGCAGAGTGCGGCGGTCGAAGAGACTTGAGCTCAGCCAGAAGAAGCTCCAGGGTTTTCTCGTTTCTGCCACTTTGAATTTAATCTAATAAACAAACTAAAAACAGAAACATGCCTGTAATATTTACAGTCAGGCAGCTGTTCTCTTTTCTCTCTGTACTGAGAGCAGATAAGATACAGTGATCACTATCGCCTCTAGAGGAACAAATGGTATTACAAGACTGCACGGAGCGCAGCTAGCTGTTAGCATGCTAACTGCAGTAGATATCTCTGAACACAACACAGAGACCTGTTATCTCTTCATATTAATCATTGTTTTATTGTTTTAAGTTTAAATTCTGTCCTGTCCTGAAACAAGGTGAAGGACCTCGTACTAGAGAGCTTCATATAAACTATATCAAACACACACACACACACACACACACACACACACCAACACACACACACACAACACACACACACACACACACCACACACACACGCACACACACAGGACACCTTGCTGCCGGAGATAGGTCCCTAAAGTGTGCCGTGCATTGAGGAGGAGGAATCGAGTGCCTGTCCTTGGCCTCGTTAAAGTGTTTCTCATCACCGTGGTCGTCCTTCTTCTGACACTAATGAAGTCACAGCAGGACAAACACATAAACAGCTTCAACTGAGCAGTTTATAACAAAATGTGGGGATTCTAATATCAATATTTTAGAAAGAAGAAAACACAGATTCATGTTTGTTTTGTCACCAAACATCAACTCACTCGATGTCCCCACACTGTACTGTACAGCAGCGCATTTATGTTGTGTGTCTGTCGTCTCCCTGCAGTGGATACGGAGGGCAGGAAGTTGAAGGGAGGCATCCCGAGGAGCACGGAGACGGGTCTGGCTGTGGAGATGCCAAGTCGGACCGTCCGCCAGGCCAGCCACGAGTCTATAGAGGACAGCATGAACAGCACGGCTCCGAGGGAAAGTAAGTAACTCATCCGGCTCCGGTTCGTCAACCCAAACACAATGAAGTCAGTTCAGGCGTATCCAGACATTGCAAGACGACACAGAGGAGACAGGAAACGAGGCAAAACCCAACCATTGAACATTGCGAAGATTGGGTTCCTTACTGGAGCTGCTGTCCCCGCGACCCGATCCCGGATAAGCGGTGGACGATGGATGGATGTAATAATACATTTAAAATTATATTTTTGTATTATTAATCTGAATGGAGTATAAAGTCCAGTATTTGCTGCGGAGTTGTAACCGAAGTATCTTTGTACAGTTCGACACTGCAGATAGTTACAATACAAACAACTATAACTTGTTGGCTGCATGCTATAATGTGAGGAAGTCTTGTGGTGTCGTTGGAAGCGCACTGAAGTCTTTTGTCACCGGTCAAAACTTTCCTCCGGAGCTCTTAAGTGCCCATTTGGTCACAGGAGTCTTAATTACACGGAAGCAACCAAACGAGACTTCCACCGAGACTTCACAATAAAACCTATGTATACTAAATTAAATAATGTGAACAACAAATGCAACTTAAATACATTGTAAATCATGAGGTTCTCTGTAATAAATTATAATGATAGAAAACAAGCTAATGGCTAGTTACAACGATCGTTATTGATGGTAGTTTGATATTTAAAAATGCAGGTTTGTGCAGGATTCTCTCGGTCTGCAGTGTTTTACTGTCACCTTTTAGTGTCTCAGTTCACTGGGAACCTCGTCTGAGGGGATACCAAAAAAAAGTATGAGGTACCGGCTACTATCCCCAGTGGACAACCGAAAAAGGGCCGAGTCGAGTCGAGTAAAGCCGTATCATGCTGTGGAAACACGGCTTTAGAGCTGACCTAATGGGGTGGACCTGAACAAACCGCACTAATGAGAGGCAGGATTTGCCACATTTATTAAAGAGCAGCGATGCATGTTGCCATTTTTCCTGCTCGCTCATCTGCCACAAAAAGCAACTTTTTCACCTGTGATGATGCTGAAAAACACACGGAGATCCAAATAGAGAGCCGTGAGGAAGAGATTGGGACAGTAAGAGAAGATGGAGAAGGATGGGAAGAGGTGGAGACTGAAGACAGGAGAGACGTCTGCAGGATCGCAACAGGCCCGACTGTCCTGACAGGCTGCATTGTGCCAGACTGAGAGCAGGAAGTCAAGTTGTCATGTTGAGAGACAAACGAGACAAGCTTAGCGACGCCTCTTCAAACATACTGTTACATAATGATGGAGAGTGTGATTTCATTCTTAATGCCAGCCGGTTAACAGCCGTGCTTTGTGTGGTAATGACAGAAAATCACTGAGAGGCAATTTGAATGTGTTGATCCACCGAGCTTTGACAGCCACTTCCTATTGTCAGTGAAGGCAGGTTAAATCCTTCCTGCTCGGGCAGCTTGTGAATTGTTCTGATATGAATGTCTGTATAAAGAAATATAGATAAAAGTTAAGGAGGGAAAACATTTTCTCCTCATATCTTTCCTTTCACGTTCCTCTTCTCCTCTCTGCCTCTTTTGTGTTTCCCTCCCTGTCGTCCTCTTCTTCACAGCTCTGTTTATTTCCCCTCTCTTATTTCTTTCCTCTCCTCTTGTCATTTATCTTTTCCTCAGCCTCTCTTCTTCAGTCTTCACTTCCTGATGTCTCTTGTGTTCATCTCTCCTACTTATCTCTTTCTTCTGCTTCTCTCTCTATGTGTTCTCAGCGCTCTGGTTGAAAGCATCTTGGGGTTTTATTTCCGATGTTTTTGCATTTTTATCGATTATGACAACTTTATTAATTAGTTAATCTGGGAATGCGTCAATTTGTCGACTATTTATTGTTTTTCTTAAATCAACATTATATTTTGTTATTATATTTTAAATTACTATATTGTAAATGTCTATTTATATTTATTGGGTTTCTTTAATGGAGCCTCCAAGTAAAAGTATTTCCCACGATTGTATAACCGGAGTGACAATAGACGTCTTGATAATGAGGAGCACTGGTGGAACTAATAATATTAATGATGCCGCTGTTATATTGTCGCTTTCATATCCAGTGTCCTTAATAATTAAATGCATGGTGCTGGTAGCCAAACCGTGTTACGTTTGGACAGAGCCAGGCTAGCTGTTTCATGTCTTTATGCTAAGCTAAGCTAACCGCTATGAGAGTGGCATCGATCTTCTCCTCCAACTCTCTGGAAGAAAACAAGTATTTTCCAAAAAGGTTGAACTTTTGCATGAACCCTTTGAGGGATCGCCCGGATACTGATAACATATGAAACTAGAAAACCTAAGAAATCCATCAGCATGTCATGCTAGCTTGTCGGGAATGAGGCTAAAGGCAACATTTTGGCGAGGGAATAAACTCGCATGGCCATATCCACAGGGGTCCCTTGACCTCTGACCTCAAGATATCTGTTGTCAGAGTCCTTTACGCTGTATGCCTTAATAACCTCTTCCCTATGACATCTGTACAATATAAGAATATGTCATACTTCCCTGCAGTATGCAAGGGATAGGGTTGAGTTCCAGACTCTGAACACACATATTGGTATGAAATCCAAACATCAACTTTAATGTTTGTTTCTGATCCCTATGTCATGACAGAGAAATGAAAATAAACATACAATACACTTTTTTTTGTTGCAGTTCAGCAGTACTACCACTCATGTTCCCCTCTTTGGTGTCATGCTGCTAATTACATTAGAATGGAAACACAGAGAAGCATTTGAAGTTCGTGCAATCATCTGGTGTCTTATTAATGAATCTAATACTGCATCACACGTCTGGTACCTTGTGATGAACCTGAAGTTAAACAAGCATCAGTTTCTTTTCTTTGCTGCAGTGTCTACAGAATTGAGTGTGAAGGTGCGCGTTAGCTCTAATTTAATTTCCTGTGTCATTTCTTGATTCGATTATCATGCAGAAAAGTGCATTAACACTTTTAATAGAGTTACACGATCTCTAATGACACCTGCATGCTGCAGATAACATTTCCCTTCGCTTCAGTTTGGTAATGAAGTGAAAGTGAGAATAGGCAGAGTCGCTGTAAACGTGTGTTACGGGTCCCAAAGTTGGTACCACAGCAACAATAAATGATTCTGTAAAATACAGATAGAGTGCAGCAGCAATGAAGACACAGAGCATTCAGTTCGTCATCCAGATTGCTATTCAAATCGACAAATACACCTTTAAACTACATACATTACAATATCAACATTTTACACTAACAAGTACAGCTCTGTAACATCTTACTGTTGTGTTTTTCAGCACTGAACAATGTAGCCATTCATTTTAGCTTTTTATACACTTAGTAGACGAAATGCAGATACTGTGCAAAGTAATTAATCTTAAAACTTGGTGACTAGACCCAGGCAAAAGAAACCCACAAAACAGCCGCCGGCAACATGTCGACAGTGGCGGCGTATCAAAGAGTTCCTACAGTTCGACAAACTGCTTAAAACGACATCAAAATATCTTAATAACACTTGTCCAAATAAAGCTCAGTGTAAAGAAGTTTACATTGATAATTTTTACCAACTACTAACCTGTAAAATACAGATAGAGTGCAGCAGCAATGAAGACACGGAGCATTCAGGTCGTCATCCAGATTGCTTCTGAGGAGGGGGCGGAGCTTCCCCCCCTAAGACAACCCGGAGGCAACTGCTCATGTGTCAACAGTTCCACCTTAGTACTTACATTCAACATCTCTCCACAATACATATGGAAAAGTAAAATGACGTGATTGTCACCTACATTAATAGGGATAATATTAGACCTGGAAAATCCTTGAAATTGCCTGTTCAGTTTACTAAATTAAATAAACACAGTTTTGGGGTGGGCCACACGTGTCTTTATGGTGAGGCATAAAGCTGCACTGACTGAACTGGGTGAGCAGTAAAATATGCACTTTTCCCCACATGCAGCACTTTATCGCTGACTGCTGCCTCGTCCAGCGCTGCT
>NW_021166871.1:0-25763 GCF_900634415.1 Cottoperca gobio | reverse complement strand
TTGTGTTGTCAGTGGAACAGTGTGTGTTGGTGGAACAGTGTGTTGTCGGTGGAACAGTGTGTTGTCGGTGGGACAGTTGGTGGAACAGTGTGTTGTCGGTGGGGCAGTGTGTGTCGGTGGGACAGTGTGTTGTCAGTGGAACAGTGTGTGTTGGTGGAACAGTGTGTTGTCGGTGGAACAGTGTGTTGTCGGTGGGACAGTTGGTGGAACAGTGTGTTGTCGGTGGAACAGTGTGTGTCGGTGGGACAGTGTGTTGTCGTTGGAACAGTGTGTTGTCGGTGGGACAGTTGGTGGAACAGTGTGTTGTCGGTGGGACAGTTGGTGGAACAGTGTGTTGTCGGTGGAACAGTGTGTGTTGGTGGAACAGTGTGTTGTCTGTGGGACAGTGTGTTGTCGGTGGAACAGTGTGTTGTCGGTGGGACAGTTTGGTGGAACAGTGTGTTGTCGGTGGAACAGTGTGTGTCGGTGGGACAGTGTGTCGGTGGAACAGTGTGTGTCGGTGGAACAGTGTGTTGTCTGTGGGACAGTGTGTTGTCTGTGGGACAGTGTGTTGTCTGTGTGACAGTGTGTTGTCGGTGGAACAGTGTGTTGTCGGCGGGACAGTGTGTTGTCGGTGGGACAGTGTGTTGTCAGTGGGACAGTTGGTGGAACAGTGTGTGTTGTCGGTGGAACAGTGTGTGTTGTCGGTGGAACAGTGTGTGTCGGTGGGGCAGTGTGTGTTGTCGGTGGAACAGTGTGTGTCGGTGGGACAGTGTGTTGTCGGTGGGACAGTTGGTGGAACAGTGTGTTGTCGGTGGAACAGTGTGTTGTCGGTGGAACAGTGTGTTGTCTGTGTGACAGTGTGTGTCGGTGGGACAGTGTGTCGGTGGGACAGTGTGTTGTCTGTGTGACAGTGTGTTGTCGGTGGGACAGCGTGTTGTCGGCGGGACAACGTGTTGTCGGGGGGACAGTGTGTTGTCTGTGGAACAGTGTGTTGTTGGTGTGGTGGTCTACCAGGGGCCGTGGTGATGATGGTGCAGTCTGACCGCTGCAGGGAGACAGGACCTCCGGTATCTCTCCGTGAGACACTGCGGGTGAAGCAGCCTGTCACTGAAGGAGCTAAACAGTGAGGACAAAGTGTCCTGGAGGGGGGGGGGACATGTTGTCCAATAGAGAGGACAGCTCGTCTCCCACCACCTCCACAGTGTCCAGAGGCCTCCCCAGGACAGAGCTGGCCTTCTTCAGCAGTCTATTCAGTGTCTTCCTATCAGCAGAGATGTTGCTGTACCAGCAGACCCCCCCCCCCCCCCATAAAGAACAGCTGATGACCCCACAGAGTCAAAGAAGGTCTTCAGGAGCCTCCTGCACTCCAACAGACCTCCTTCAGCTGCTCTGTCCCTTCTTAAACAGCTGTTATCTGAGCAGTTCACAGTTCAGGTGAACGCCCAGGTACGTGTAAGATTTTACAATCTCAAAGTCCGTTCCTTGGTACATAACATTACATCACGAAATAAATAATAAAATAAAGGTAGACTAAGAAGAATATTATTTAGTTATTTTCATGACAATATACAATGGTGTATAAACATGTGTGGATATGTAAGAAGTATTTTTAAGGTCACTAATTGTTCTCAGAGATTTATACAAATAAAGTTCATGTGTCTTCATTTTTATTGTCTGTCAGAAACAAAACAATCATTATTTAATCGTTATTTAGACCAATAACACGTCTTCTTTCTGACTAGTGGAAAGAAAACATCGAAATCCACATTCAGGAGTTTATTTGACTAACTTTGTGAGTGTAGATTTCTCCTAAATTCACCAACATAATTACATTCCATAATGCCTCATTTGCATATTTAAACATCACATTTCAGAAAATGTGTAATACAAAAACAAATTGTGTTTATGTAAGTCATGAAGTGGGGAAGTTTCATGGTGATATCTGTTCGTAAACGTTTTTATCCTGTTCACCTGCAGGTAGAAGAACGTGTGATTTTCTGTCACATGACTTTCTACAAACTCCGTTTACGTGGCTCCAACAAAGCCCCGCCCCTCATCTCTGAACTCGCCTTCTGATTGGTCCAAACTGGTAATCCCTTCATTTTTTTTACCCTTCTCCTCTTAGCTCCTCCTCTGTTCCCTGCGTATGACGTCATGACGCAGGGAAACGGAAGTGTTTAGCAGACAGGCAGAAAAGAAGTTGAACGACTTTCTTCTTTCTGTTCTGCTTCTGTTTTGTTTTCCTGCGACTTTCTTAGTGTCTTGTTTTGGAGGCAAAGCGGAGGACAAGAAGTAGAAGAACTTAACAGAAGACTTCCAGGTGAGCTCGCGATGTGTTTCTGTGTGTAACTCTGTCAGTGACCTCTGCTGCTACACACTAGCACACTGTTTGCTACTGTACGAAACTCCTTAGAAAAAGGTTAGAGTTTAAGGCATTATTGCATATAGGGAAGAACAAGCATGTCCGAGGTTTGAACCTGTGACAGTTTCAGAACAGGACGGGTTCTGTGGTTAATTCATCTTGTACTTATTTTACCTGCAGAGCTCTCATTCCCACAAACCATCACCTTTTCTGACCTGGTTTACGTTAATCTCCGCCGACGTCTCCATGTGTTGTACTGGAATGAGTTGAGGAGATTTTAAAGCGGATCTGGTTCTAAGGGAATTTTACAAACCGTGATTGGTGGATGCAATGCGCGCCGATTTACAGAATAGCTCGTGCTCCTGTCGGGGCAGGTGGGGGGGGTTAAAGGGTGTCGCGTGCACGAGCTAGGCATCATAGACTTGGCAGGGAATCTGAGCACGTCAGTGCTGGCATCAATGGAGAGGAAGTGTTTTTCTGTCTTTGTTTATTTTAAATTAAATAACTTTGAGGATTAAAGATGAAAAAATGAAAAGGAGGAGAACCGGTCGAGAACAATGAAGTCAGTGTGAGACAGGAAAGTGACCTGGAGAAGAATAACACACTGAGGTTACACGCATCACACGCATCACAGAGACACATCACACACACACACATCACACACACACGGACACATCACACACACACGGACACATCACACACACACGGACACATCACACACACACAGACACATCTCACACACGGACACATCACACACACACACGGACACATCACACACACACACGGACACATCACACACACACACACGGACACATCACACAGACACGGACACATCACACACACACGGACACACGGACACATCACACACACACACACGGACACATCACACACACCAACCGATAACATAACTGATGATTTTACATTGTATTCCTGGGCTCTAAAGACATTTAATAGTGTTTTGATTATTCTACCGATTTAATCAAGTTATCAGATAAACTTCACACACACAAATCGGTACAAACATTTTGTCCATTTAACAAGAATAACGCTGCAGGAACCCAAAAATACAATACAAATAATCCAAATCTTTATTGATAACTAAAGATTATTAAAGAACACTTCGGCTGGGAGAAATAAAGTTTCCCTATTTATACACACATTTCAGGAGAAAGATGTAAAAGACTAAAGTTATTGTAAATATATCCGCCAGTGAAAATAACCATGAACTCCTGATTCATTTTCTTTCTAGAGAAATCAACATTTTTATTGCTGAAATTAAAACCATAATATTTCTTGAAATACATTTAAATAACTTCGACACCAACGAAGTCTCGACGCAAATGTTTCTATTCCTCAGCCTCGACACGGTTTTATAAACTGAAGTTCAGCCGCGGGTCGCTGTGTGCCGAGATACAGACGGGTCAAAGGTCAGATACGTTGTGTTTTACCTGAACCAGGTGAGAGGTCACGAATATTTACCAAGGTTATTCATGATCTTTAGTAACGTGAGGGCACATCAGTTAAGAGCATTTAAAATGAATGAATAATAAAACAAGGTGTTCGTGTTCCTTCAGTGTTCAGGAGCAGAGTCCTCCTCTGATACGACGCCATGACAGGAAACTACAGCGCAGTAAAAACGCCTTTTTGTAGATAATAAAATGCATTTTTTAATGCATAAATATTATTATAACTTCTTCACCTGAACAGTTTTCTGTGAGCGCAGCATTTTAATATGTCTTTATGTTTAATAATCTGTCAAACTGTGAAACATGAAATCGATCAAATCTGATCTGGTGACAGCTGAGAGCCTCACCACAGCGTGTGATTGGCTGAGAGCCTCACTGCAGCGTGTGATTGGCTGAGCAGCCTCACAGCAGGGTGTGATTGGCTGAGAGCCTCACTGCAGCGTGTGATTGGCTGAGAGCCTCACAGCAGCGTGTGATTGGCTGAGAGCCTCACTGCAGCGTGTGATTGGCTGAGAGCCTCACAGCAGCGTGTGATTGGCTGAGAGCCTCACAGCAGCGTGTGATTGGCTGAGAGCCTCACAGCAGCGTGTGATTGGCTGAGAGCCTCACAGCAGCGTGTGATTGGCTGAGAGCCTCACAGCAGCGTGTGATTGGCTGAGCGTGTTGCCTTTAGACGCCGTCCTCACTCTCGGACTGTCTGCTCGCCGCTCTCTGCTCAACAGGTAAGACTCTTCCTGTCTCTTCACAGTAAAGTGTGAGATTATATTCTATTTTTGAAAAGTTATATTTACTGATTGCAATAATGTGAACACACAAAGCGTAAAGGGAACATTTCTTAATGCTAAACGTGCACAAGGTCACTATGATGATATATATCTCGTCAAAACAATATTAAAATATCTTTCGCTTGCAAGACTTATATTTGTGTTTTCTCTCTAGCTTGATTTTTATTGATTAAATTAGAAAATACTTTTAATCTGTCAAGTATATAACTCGCGGTGAATGCAACAGAAAAGACCAGAAAACATGCTAAATACAAACATGCGTGTAAATGTTGCCCTAACTTGCACAAATAAAGACTTTTTAGTATTCAGTATTTCTCTATTCCCATGACCTCCAAGAATAACAAGTTATAAATGTGGTGGGCTGAGGCGAGCTGCCTTTTAGTTTCTCACAAACTAAATAAATTGTGCACAAAATAACATGTAAAATTATTTTGTGTGATTTTTCACGTTTGGCACAAACCTGGAATAACTTGCAGAACAATGTGATTTAAATCTTCCAGTTTATTTATTATCAAGTTTCTTATTTGTGTGTCTTGGATTTATTTTGTAAATTTAAATTTAAGTATTTCCAAAATAAAGGTTGAATGAAGGACTTTAAGTTGTGAGTAGATGAAGAATCTTAAAGGATAAATATTATATATTTAATTATAAGGTTCCAAAATTTATGAAATAAAACAAAAGATCCTAAATAGCAGATCCAGCTGAGGAACAGCTGTACGTTTTTATTCTTCATTCGGACGTGAGAACAATTGAAGTATTGTGACAGGTGAGTCATGTGAAAGAGGTGACACAGGGAACAGGTGAGACAGGTAACAGGTGAGTCATGTGAGACAGGGAACAGGTGAGACAGAGAACGGGTGAGACAGGGAACAGGTGACACAGGGAACAGGTGAGACAGGTAATAGGTAACAGGTGAGTCATGTGAAAGAGGTGACACAGGGAACAGGTGAGACAGGTAACAGGTGAGTCATGTGAGACAGGGAACAGGTGAGACAGGGAACAGGTGAGACAGGGAACAGGTGACACAGGGAACAGGTAACACAGGGAACAGGTGAGTCATGTGACACAGGGAACAGGTGACACAGGGAACAGGTAACACAGGGAACAGGTTAGTCATGTGAGACAGGGAACAGGTGAGACAGGGAACAGGTGAGACAGGGAACAGGTGAGACAGGGAACAGGTGAGTCATGTGAAACAGGGAACAGGTGACACAGGGAACAGGTGACACAGGGAACAGGGAACAGGTAACACAGGGAACAGGTGAGTCATGTGAAACAGGGAACAGGTGAGACAGGGAACAGGTGAGACAGGGAACAGGTGCGACATGTGAAACAGGGAACAGGTGAGACAGGGAACAGGTGAGACAGGGAACAGGTGAGACAGGGAACAGGTGAGACAGGGAACAGGTGAGACAGGGAACAGGTGACACAGGGAACAGGTAACACAGGGAACAGGTAACACAGGGAACAGGTGAGTCATGTGACACAGGGAACAGGTGACACAGGGAACAGGTAACACAGGGAACAGGTAACACAGGGAACAGGTTAGTCATGTGAGACAGGGAACAGGTGAGACAGGGAACAGGTGAGACAGGGAACAGGTGAGACAGGGAACAGGTGACACAGGGAACAGGTAACACAGGGAACAGGTGAGTCATGTGAAACAGGGAACAGGTGACACAGGGAACAGGTGACACAGGGAACAGGGAACAGGTAACACAGGGAACAGGTGAGTCATGTGAAACAGGGAACAGGTGAGACAGGGAACAGGTGAGACAGGGAACAGGTGAGACAGGGAACAGGTGCGACATGTGAAACAGGGAACAGGTGAGACAGGGAACAGGTGAGACAGGGAACAGGTGACACAGGGAACAGGTGACACAGGGAACAGGTGAGTCATGTGAAACAGGGAACAGGTGACACAGGGAACAGGTGACACAGGGAACAGGTGAGTCATGTGAGACAGGGAACAGGTGAGACAGGGAACAGGTGAGACAGGGAACAGGTGAGACAGGGAACAGGTGACACAGGGAACAGGTGAGACAGGGAACAGGTGAAACAGGGAACAGGTGAAACAGGGAACAGGTGACACAGGGAACAGGTGACACAGGGAACAGGTGACACAGGGAACAGGTGACACAGGGAACAAGTTTCCAGTTTTGTGATTCAAATAATTTATTTACGTAAGAATAATGTTTTGCCCATCGGGTTACAAACGTAAAGAAAACCTTTTGGAAATGTTTTGTTGTTCAATAATAATTCAAAAAGTCCGATCAGCTGCTCCCGACCCGGCGGATGAGTTTCTGACGGCCGTCGTCAAATGATGTTCATCGACACAGTAAAACGTTCTCCGACTGTCCTGACAATGTTATACCTGCTTTATTATTATATTGACAATATTCAGAACTAGGAATGTGGCGAGACGCTTCATTCACCATGCAAATACGTAACGATGAGCAGAACAAAGTATTGTGCTAGAAGAATTAACATTTCTAGATGTTTCCTCCAGAGGATTGAACCCTAAACCGCCAACTTCTGACCAAACGACGCGTTGGAGCCATTTTATTCTCTAGAGACGGATGTTTATCTGGAGCAACGGGACAAGTTGTTGGTATCGAAGCGTTTGTAGTCAGAGTATTGACCAATCACGTTTGAGCGGGCTTTGGTTGAATGCAGGTAAACAGTCCGTGGGGAGAGCAGAAGAGGCCGAAGTGCATTCTGGGAACCTGCCAGCTAACGTGTGACGGTGATTTAGCTTAAAATGAGCTTTTACTCCATTCTCGCGTTTCAAGTTGCTCGAGATGTCATGAAGACCAAAACTTCAGTACCAAGTTGATGCCAACATTCTGAAAGCGTACACGTTTTCCTGCAGTGCCGCAGGTATCGGGGGGCTCGAGACTAACTGCACCCTGTCCCCCCGGGAATGATAGGAAATGTGTTTGTAAACTCGGTCAACCCGATTTCTTTCCCTAATGATGCTACACTGTGAACAACAAATCTGTTGAAATCAGCAGGAGAGCTAGCTAACATTAGCTGATAGCCGCTAGCTGTTAGCAGCCGGTGGCAGCACTGTGCTGCTTGGCTAAGTAACGAGCTAACTGCTAACTCTAACGGAGGTTCCATTGAGTTACATTATGATGCGTTCAAGCTCTATTCAGTAAAAACAAGTACTGGGTGAAGGTAAATTACAGCGTTATCATGATGTGTAGATAAAGACGGTGCAGAGTGAGACACCAGAAGGTAAAACGGCAGACCTGAGGTGAGGGCAGCGCTTGTGTAACGCTGTTATCTGTTATCACGGTTTCCCAACCTGAGGCCCGGGGCCTCCCGAAGGTCCTAAGATGAATCTGTGTTCATTTACTCAGCCGGTCAGGTCGTTATTCCTCATCTTCTCTTTTTATCCCAGAAAGAAAGAAGATTAAATGAAAGAATAAAAACGTTCCTTAATCAGGTATACTTTTAGTAGTTTTGCTTTATTTGTATCTCAGGTATTTACATGTGATATTGCATTATTAAAATATATATATATATATATATATATATATATATATATATATATATATATATATATATATATATATATATATATATATATATATATATATATATATATATATATATATATATATATATATATATATATATATATAAATAATAAATGTAATCTAAGAAGGTTGCTGGATGAAGTATTTTTAACTTCAAGTGATGCTGACGTGCTAAGTGTTGCCGCCGGCGACGGCCGACCTTCCCGTTAATGTTGCTCTGATCTAATTGGCTGAAGGCAGACGGCCCCTCGGAGCACTCTGATTGGCTCGTTGGCATTCTCGAGCCTCAGGGCCTGAGAGCCAATCGGATTACGGCAGGGCATCTGCTTGGTGATGCCAGGCTGTTGTCATGGTGACTGTGGTCCTCAGTGTCTATCAGAGTCGGCCATGTTGTTTTACATCAGTCGGCATCACTTTGAACGAGGAGCTCACGGAGGTAAGAACTCGACATCGTGTTGATCCTGAAGTGAAGCTTCATGAGAACATGAGAGTGTGTGTTTGTAACTGTGTGTGTAGATTTAAACTCACAACAGCTACATTACATAATGCCTCATGTACATATTTAAACACTTGTAATATAAACAGTACTTGTGTTGATGTGAGTCATGAAGTGAAGCTTCATGATACCTGTGAGTCACATGTTGACCGTGTTCACCTGCAGCTGAATTATCTCTTGGGTCATCCGACCTCCAGTTCATGTCGTTTTATAATCTGCACACTGTTGTGTTTTATTGGTACGCATAAAGATGAGAGTAGTGATGATCCCTACGTTTGGGATTAACTGAAGCCTTTGTTTGGTTCTAAAATGATCTTGTTTTGTATTTAAGACTTTTATCAGGTAGAAACTTGACTGTAAAATCTCCACAAAGAGAAATCAAAGAATAAAGTTTCTGTTCAATCTCCTTTTATACCAGATGAACAAATATAGGCTTAAAAAACAACTCGCTCCATCGCAACGTTATATTTCCTGACCCCCAAAGCATCATGGGAACTGTAGTCCCAAAACTTGAAGTGATTTAAATCAATGGATATGAACTTCTTTCTTGCAGGCATGAACCACAGCGGCATGGACCACGGCAGCATGGACCACGGCAGCATGGACCACGGCAACATGGACCACGGCAGCATGGACCACACCCACCACCAGCATCCCACCATGGCCACCACCGGCGGACACGACCACGGAGGAGGAGGGGACGGTGGGAACACTGGAGGACATGGGGGGATGGTGAGTGGCTGCTGCATGCTACAAGCTAATACGATAACTACAACAATAACTCCTAAAATGTGTAATACACAGTCTACTTGTGATGTTAGCATGCTACATATAGTGTGGAGCTAACACGATAATGGTGTGGTTGCCTAGGTGATGACCTTCTACTTTGGGTACAACAACGTGGAGCTGCTATTCACCGGCCTGCTCATCAACTCCCCTGGAGGTACTTATAAATATTATATTTGAATTGTATAGTCAATATATTTGTCTTACAATACATTGATTACATTTTTATACTTTTTTTTATTTAGATTTTGTACTTGTATATTTAAATATATATATTTTTATGTATTGTTATAGTTTTTTATATTTAGATTTTTTTCTAATACATTAATTACATTTTTATTATTTTTATATATGTATATATCTTTTTGTGATACATTATATATTTTTTTATATATAAATATATTTTTTTTAAATATATATATATATTTTTTTTTTTTCCTAAATATTATATATTTTCATGTCAACATTACCCCTCCCTTCTCCTCTTCTCGTCCAATCAGAGATGGTCGGGGCCTGCATTGGTGTCTTCCTATTGGCCGTCCTGTACGAGGGGTTGAAGATGGGTCGTGAGACGCTGCTGCGTCGCAGTCAGGTCAACGTCCGCTACAACTCCATGCCGCTCCCAGGGGCTGATGGGACAGTGCTGATGGAGACTCACAAGACGGTCGGGTAGGTCGCTAACCCTAATCACAAGACATACACAACGGGAAGTGATGACATGATATCTACATGCTGCCGTCATGTTGCCAACATGTGACCGTTACTGAAATCACAGTCATGTGACGTAAATGTCGTGTGTTCACTGTCAGCTCAGTAATTGACAGTCAGTTTTTGGAGGGGGCGGAGCTTCCTGGTGGACTAAAATCCCGCCTATCAGCACTCTCTATCAGGTAATGTAGAGTTCAGTAAGGTTCTGGTTCTGGCCCTTTACCTGCTCTGTTTGAGGTGCTCTGATCAGACCAAAACAGACGATTGATAAATGTTGATGAGTATTAGCAGATTCTGATTGGAGCGTCTCAACACTTCCACCTCAGGAAGTCTTTACATTAATGATTAACTCCATAAGCCGGGTGAAGTGCTAAACATGCTAACACTGCTCAAGTTCAATCAGGCTACGTTAGCAATGCTGCTAACAGCAACACTGCTAATGTATTAAATGTTTTGCTGAATTTATTGTTTTCCCTTTGCATCTCCTCAACCGTTATTCATTTCTGTATTTTCTTTAGACATTTCTTCTTAATTATGCAAATGAGGGTGTCAACTTTTCACCTATTAAATAATCGACAGAGTGAAAATATTAATATATTTAATGAGTCATTTATTTATTTAGGGTTTTGGCAGCTTCCGTCCTTCCGTTTTGTCTGAACACACTATAATGCTAACAGGGATGCTAACAGCAATGCTAACCTCTCGTCCTCTCAGGCAGCGGATGATAAGCCCCGCCCACTTCCTGCAGACCCTCCTACACATCGTTCAGGTGGTCGTCAGCTACTTCCTGATGCTCGTCTTCATGACCTACAACGCTTACCTCTGCATCGCCGTGGCAGCCGGCGCCGGCATGGGATACTTCCTGTTCAGCTGGAGGAAGGCGGTTGTTGTCGACATCACCGAGCACTGCCATTAGCTAGCGTGCTACTTAGCATCCGATTGATCGGAATGTCTGATTTTTGCTGATCACAATCGATGAAGCACTAACAAACACTTTAGCTGTATGTTAGCACGCTAGCTGACCTGGAAATACAAACTCCAGAAAGTAACCATGGTAACAACTTGTTGGGTAACATGCACACTAACGTCTGTAGTTAGCGATTAATAAATCCGACAAACACTTATCGTCCCTTTTCTTCTTGTTGAGAACTCCTGCCGGTGGGCGAGCCGGCCAATCGCAGCTCGGATCACCTCAGAATGTTCTGATTGGCCAAATCACGTCATACTGTCGTTTATTTCCTTTTCGGTGCCATGACAAGTGCTAATGTTAGCATATATAGCTTACTATATATACACTTACTTTCAGTTAGCATTGTTAGTAGCCACCGATCATACAACAGTATTTAAACATATATTTAGAATATAATTTATTAGAGAATAGATGTTTTACAAGTTTTCCTTTTTTAGATTTATTTTTAAGAGATTTAATTTTTTTTAATGACATTTTTGACTTTTGTTGCGGTTTAAAAAAAATGAATTAATCTCCAGTGAACTTCGAGCCGAAAATTAGCTTTAAAAAAAAAGTCTAAATAAATGTGTTCAGAACAGCTGTGTTGTTGTCTAGCAGCCGGCCAATCATGATGATCATCATCATGAGTTCATCATGAAACTTCAAATCGCTCCTTGAATCAAAATTCATGAAAGAATTGTACTAAAATTCTACTTTTTTTAAACGCTTTTATTTGAGGTTTATTTACATGTTTTTTCTCGGCCACCGTCGGCCTTAAACCCGACACCTTAACGTTGCCTTATCGTGGCCGGCATGATGATGAACTGCTGACTGGAGGCCAGTGCTGGTTTCTCTTTGGTGCAACTGGAAAACTGTCGTCTTTTACTGTTTAGTTTTCTGAAATGTGTTCGTGGAGGTCCAACAGGAAGAGAAACGAGGCTTTGTTAACTTAACTGATCTGTTTATTTCTGTCTGAAATTGACCTCCATAGATGTAATTGTGATTTATTTTTAAATATTGTTTTTATTGATTAACACTGAGAGGTGGGCGGAGTTTACAACTGGACCAGTCAGGTTGCAGAGACTCTGTGAATCTGTTGAAAATGAAGTAAATCTCTCTGTGAAGGAAACTGTTCATCAGAATATTAAAATGTTTTAATTGTCACAAATGCTGGAGTCATTAAAGTTTATGAAGAATCTCGTTGTCATGTTGTATCATGTTGAGCAATCCAACCTCAGACGGTAGAAATAATAGTAATCATATTGAAAATAATTAAGAAAATAAAACTGTTGCTTGAAACAGATGATAATTCACTGCCAGCAGGAATAACTTCAGAGCTGCTATACAGTACATTGTACAAGTACATTTGGCATTTATCGACGATAGCAACACATTCCTTCTTTTCTTTGTAAAGTGCCAAATCATAACAGAAGTAATCTCAGGCTTATATATATTTATAAATATATATTTATATATACACTATATATATATAAATATATATATATATATATATATATATATATATATATATATATATATATATATATATATATATATATATATATTTATAACAAACAGCAAGGCACCAACGAACATAAGGATGCTCATAAGTGCACGTGGTACCAGAGCACCCTAGGCCAAAGGTCAATGATCGATTTTGTGATCGTATCATCTGATCTGAGGCCGCATGTTTTGGACACTCGGGTGAAGAGAGGGGCGGAGCTGTTGACTGATCACCATCTGGTGGTGAGTTGGATCAAGGGGTGGGGGAAGACTCTGGACAGACCTGGTAATCCCAAACGGGTAGTGCGGGTGAACTGGGAACATCTGGAGGAAGCCCCTGTCCAGGAGATCTTCAACTCACACCTCCGGCGGAGCTTTTCAGACATCCCTGTGGAGGTTGGGGGCATTGAACCTGAGTGGGCGATGTTCAAAACCTCTATTGCTGAAGCTGCGGTGAGGAGCTGTGGTCTCAAGGTCTTAGGTGCCTCAAGGGACGGTAACCCTTGAACACCGTGGTGGACCCCGGTGGTCAGGGAAGCCGTCCGACTGAAGAAGGAGTCCTTCCGGGTTATGTTATCCGGGAGGACTCCGGAAACAGTTGCAGGGTATCGAAGGACTAGAAGGGCGGCAGCTTCTGCCGTGTCAGAGGCAAAGCAGCGGATGTGGGAGAAGTTCGGAGAAGCTATGGAGAAGGATTTTCGGTCGGCACCAAGGTGCTTCTGGAAAACCGTCCGGAACCTCAGGAGGGGGAAGCGAGGAACCATCCAAGCTGTGTACAGCAAGGGTGGGACCCTGCTGACTTTGACTGAGAAGGTTATCGGCCGGTGGAAGGAGCACTTTGAGGAACTCCTGAATCCGACTAACACGCCCTCTATGGTTGAGGCAGAGCTGGAAGCTGATGGGGGACCATCGTCAATTACCCTGATGGAAGTCACTGAGGTAGTCAAAGTTGATGAGATCCGTCCAGAAATGCTGAAGGCTTTGAGTGTTATGGGGCTGTCTTGGTTGACACGCCTCGTCAACATTGCGTGGAAGTCTGGGACAGTGCCTAGGGGGTGGCAGACCGGGATGGTGGTTCCCCTATTCAAATAGGGGGATCAGAGAGTGTGTGCCAACTACAGGGGTATCACACTTCTCAGCCTCCCTGGTAAAGTCTACTGCAAGGTACTGGAAAGGAGGGTTCGGCCGGTAGTCGAACCTCTGATTGAAGAGGAACAATGCGGATTCCGTCCTGGTCGTGGAACAACAGACCAACTCTTCACTCTCGCAAGGATCCTGGAGGGGGCCTGGGAGTACGCCCATCCAGTCTACATGTGTTTTGTGGATCTGGAGAAGGCGTATGACCGGGTCCCCTGGGTGATACTGTGGTAGGTGCTGCGGGAGTATGAGGTGAGGGGGTCACTTCTGAGGGCCATCCAATCCCTGTACACCCAAAGCGAGAGTTGTGTCCGGATACTTGGTAGTAAGTCGGACTCGTTCTCAGTGAATGTTGGCCTCCGCCAGGGCTGCGCTTTAGCACCAATCCTGTTTTTAATTTTTATGGACAGGATATCGAGGCGTAGTTGTGGAGGAAAGGGGTTGCAGTTCGGTGGCCTGAGGATCTCATCGCTGCTCTTTGCAGATGATGTGGTCCTGATGGCGTCATCAGTCTGTGACCTTCAACAGTCACTGGATCGGTTCGCAGCCGAGTGTGAAGCGGTTGGGATGAGGATCAGCACCTCAAAATCTGAGGCCATGGCTCTCAGCAGGACACCGGTGGATTGCCTACTCCGGGTAGGGAATTAGCCCTTACCCCAAGTGAAGGAGTTCAAGTACCTCGGGGTCTTGTTCGCGAGTGAGGGGACGATGGAGCGAGAGATTGACCGGAGAATCGGAGCAGCGGGGGTGGTATTACAGTCACTTTACCGGACCGTTGTGACGAAAAGAGAGCTGAGCCAGAAGGCAAAGCTCTCAATATACCGGTCGATCTTCGTTCCTACCCACACCTATGGTCATGAAAGCTGGGTCATGACCGAAAGAACGAGATCACGGGTACAAGCGGCCGAAATGTGTTTTCTCAGACGGGTGGCGTCTCCCTTAGAGATAGGGTGAGAAGCTCAGCCATCAGGAGAGACTCGTAGTAGAGCCACTGCTCCTTTGCGTTGAAAGGAGCCAGTTGAGGTGGTTCATCTAGTAAGGATGCCACCTGGCCGCCTCCCTAGGGAGGTGTTCCAGGCACGTCCAGCTGGGAGGAGACCCCGGGGAAGACCCAGGACTCGGTGGAGAGATTATATCTCCTCACTGGGAACGCCTCAGGATCCCCCAGTCGGAGCTGGAGGATGTGGCCCGGAGAAGGGAAGATTGGGGTTCTTTACTGGAGCTGCTGCCCCCGCAACCCGACCCCGGATAAGCGGTAGACGATGGATAAATATATATTTATATATTGTATATATAAATATATATTTATATATATTTATATATATAGTATATATAAATATTAACGTGGGCGTCATGCAGGAGCAGCCACGATTCATGATCCAGACGTGAACTTTGACATAAACATGTCATTAGAAAATGCGTTTCGGAGGCGTTTAGGGCCAAGTATAATAACTTCAGTTTTGTCTGTGTTTAACATCAAAAAGTTGCTAGACATCCAAGTTTTAATGTACTTAAGGCTTGAAGTTTAGCCAATTGATTGGTTTCATCTGGTTTAATTGATAGATATAATTGGGTATCATCCGCATAACAATGAAAGTTTATAGAGTGGTTCCTTATAATATTACCAAAGGAACCATATATAAGGTGAATAGAATCGGTCCAAGTACAGAACCTGCGGAACTCCAACACTGACTTTGGCTGTCATGGAGGATTTATCGTTCAGATAAATAGGACTTGAACCAGCTAATATATAATATATCATATATCATATCATTATATCATATTTTTAAGTTTTCATATCAGGCTGATCAGGCTCATATATCATATATCATATATCCTATTTTTAAGTTTTTTTCTTATGTGAAAGTCACGAAAAATACAAATACAATGGAGGATTTTAGCATAATGGAAGAATATGACTTAGCCCTAGACCTGTTCCAATCAGCCTGATGCTAATAAAGATGTTGAAGCCAGAAGTATCATTAAAACAAACATTATTTATATTGCATGTTTCTTCTTCTTCTGCCTGTAGGCGGCAGTCATGAGCCGTAACACCGCCAGTCTGCCGGAAGTGAAGAAGAAGAACTTCCAGGTGACAGTTGGATGTTGTTTTCGGGTCAAATCAATCCGGGACGAATATTCCTCCTTTATATAATTCCTCCCGTTATTTTACCGGAACGTGGATGTGTTCAGGTTGATGACCTCTGGTATCCGTTAACCGGATCTTAGTCCTGGTCCTCCCGAAGTTCGTCCCCGCACCGACCCTCCGATGGCCTCCAGGCGGCCCGACAGCTTTGACGGGCTCGGCTATCGCGGCCGCGATGACCCGCTGTATGGAGCAAGCTACCCGGTCAGGAGCGCAGGAGCCCCCGCCGAGATGCAGCACCACCACTGGGTCACCACGCCGCCGGACATCCCCGGCAGCCGCAACCTGCACCATGGAGAGCGGACTCCTCAGCACGACGAGCCGCTTGGAGAGCCCAGAGGTCCCGGAGCCGCAGCCGGCTGGGAAGCTCCGCAGCCGGGGTTACCTCCTGCCGGTAGGTCGGTGAATGGTTAGCTACCCGGCTACTATTACAATGAAAAGTGAATGTAACAGGCTAACGTCTACAAAGCTAACGGACGGGGATCTAAATACGTTATGTCAGCTAACTAGCAGGCTAACGTAAAATGTAAAATAAATGGATCAGGCTATGTATCATGAAAGTGAATGATACAAACAGTTTAAATCGTGCTAACCGGTGGCTAAACAGGCTAAAGACCGCAAAGGGACTCAACGCAGCAGGCTAATTGTTAGCTAGGTAGCAAGCTAATTAGTACAATCTGAAGGATCATTCCAGCTAACGAGGCTAACTGTCAGTTAGCAAGATTTCTTTCATGTTATTTGTAATTTCCGTTTTTCAGATGAAAGTGACATTTTAAATCAGACTCATCATTTATTTTTATTTTTATTTATTTATTTTTTCATTTTTCTGTCTGGTGAGAATACACTTTACTATTCTCCAACTTCTCACTTATTTTTGTATAATAGAATAATGTTTCATAATTCAAGACACCAGAATGAAAAGTTTGAATTCATAAGGCTGTTATTAGTATTTATTAGTCTTTATTATTCTCTATTAGTCTCTGTTTGTACTTTTTAATGGAGGGAGGGGGGGGCCTGTGTAATGTTAATAAATGTATAATGTCTTTTGAGCTACTGGATGTCTAAATTTCCCTCGGGATGAATAAAGTATCTATCTATCTAGTCTTTGTTAGTCTCCCTTAGTCTTTGTTAGTCTCTCCCTTAGTCTTTGTTAGTCTCCCTTAGTCTTTGTTAGTCTCCATTAGTCTTTGTTAGTCTCCCTTAGTCTTTGTTAGTCTCTCCCTTAGTCTTTGTTAGTCTCCCTTAGTCTTTGTTAGTCTCCATTAGTCTTTGTTAGTCTCTCCTTTAGTCTTTGTTAGTCTCTCCCTTAGTCTTTGTTAGTCTCCATTAGTCTTTGTTAGTTTCTCCATAAGTCTTTGTTAGTCTCTGCTTTAGTCTTTGTTAGTCTCCCTTAGTCTTTGTTAGTCTCCCTTAGTCTTTATTAGTCTCCCTTAGTCTTTGTTAGTCTCTTTGTTAGTCTCCCTTAGTCTTTGTTAGTCTCTCCATTAGTCTTTGTTAGTCTCCCTTAGTCTTTGTTAGTCTCTCCATTAGTCTTTGTTAGTCTCTCCATTAGTCTTTGTTAGTCTCCCTTAGTCTTTGTTAGTCTCCCTTAGTCTTTGTTAGTCTCTTTGTTAGTCTCCCTTAGTCTTTGTTAGTCTCCCTTAGTCTTTGTTAGTCTCCCTTAGTCTTTGTTAGTATCCCTTAGTCTTTGTTAGTCTCTCCATTAGTCTTTGTTAGTCTCCCTTAGTCTTTGTTAGTCTCTCCATTAGTCTTTGTTAGTCTCTCCCTTAGTCTTTGTTAGTCTCTCCCTTAGTCTTTGTTAGTCTCTCCCTTAGTCTTTGTTAGTCTCTCCATTAGTCTTTGTTAGTCTCTCCATTAGTCTTTGTTAGTCTCTCCCTTAGTTTTTGTTAGTCTCCCTTAGTCTTTGTTAGTCTCCCTTAGTCTTTGTTAGTCTCTCCCTTAGTCTTTGTTAGTCTCCCTTAGTCTTTGTTAGTCTCCCTTAGTCTTTGTTAGTCTCCCTTAGTCTTTGTTAGTCTCTCCCTTAGTCTTTGTTAGTCTCCCTTAGTCTCCCTTAGTATTTGTTAGTCTCCCTTAGTCTTTGTTAGTCTCCCTTAGTCTTTGTTAGTCTTTGTTAGTCTCCCTTAGTATTTGTTAGTCTCCCTTAGTCTTTGTTAGTCTCCCTTAGTATTTGTTAGTCTCCCTTAGTATTTGTTAGTCTCCCTTAGTATTTGTTAGTCTCCCTTAGTCTTTGTTAGTCTTTGTTAGTCTCCCTTAGTATTTGTTAGTCTCCCTTAGTCTTTGTTAGTATTTGTTAGTCTTTGTTAGTCTCCCTTAGTATTTGTTAGTCTCCCTTAGTCTTTGTTAGTATTTGTTAGTCTCCCTTAGTATTTGTTAGTCTCCCTTAGTCTTTGTTAGTCTCCCTTAGTCTTTGTTAGTCTTTGTTAGTCTCCCTTAGTCTTTGTTAGTCTCCCTTAGTCTCTTTTGTCTTATTTGTAATGCCGATGTGTTGTTGTTCTTGCAGAGCAGCTCAATCGATTTGCAGGATTTGGGATCGGACTCGTCAGGTTGGAAATAAATGATTATTATTATTATTATATATATTCTGTAATAAATGTTTTCTTATGAATCTTACACAGTCAGACAATCATCATGACATCAAACCAAACTTATGTCTGTTGAGCCTGACAGACGACACTCGGGAACAAAAACACATGCAAATTGAACTGAAATGATTTTCAAAATAAAGTCTCTAAATAAACTGTCTGTCTGCCTACAGTCTGTTCACTGAGAACGTCCTTGCTCACCCCTGCATCGTCTTCCGCAGACAGTGTCAGGTATCGGCTCCTGATTAATAATGCTCCAGACCTGATGAACAATAACTGCTCCTGGTGTTGAACATAAAAGGGCCATAAGTCATTTTCCTGTTACGTTTTTCTCCTTTACGTCCTCACTGTGGAGATGCAGTTTGTGAAGCAGTAAAACTTATAAATAATATTTATTTGTAATAATAATAATGTTTTAATTTCAATATCTTAATTTTGTTGTTAGATATTAAGTTATTAATAATACTAATAATATTTCACCTTAAGTTTTTCCCCTTCTGCTGCTCTCTGATTGGCTGTTGTCTCAGGTGAACTACCACGGTCGCTGTTACCACCTGACTCCGTTCAGCGCCGTCGCCGTCATGTACGCCATCACCAAGGCTCAGGTGAGACGACAGAAATTAAGATATGTGCAGATGTATTTCATAACAGAAACACAAATCTTAAACTCTGAATTAAAAGGGAATATTAAGAGCAATCGTAGTAAATATAAAACAAATACAATATTAATCATATGAAAAATAAAAGGATTAAGAATGTTGTTGTCTTCAGGGTCCGAAGGCTCTGTGGAAGGGGATGGGCAGCACCTTCATTGTTCACGGCATCACGCTCGGAGCTGAGGGCGTCATTAGCGAGCTCACACCGTTACCACGGTAACTAACCACACTGTAGTATTAATACTGTAATAGTACTGTAATACTGTATTATTAATAATACATTTGTAGTACTTCAGTAGTACTTCAGGGTGTTTTCTGTGTGCAGGGAGCTTCCTCACAGGTGGAGCCTGAAACAGCTGGCAGGACATTTGCTGCTCAAAGGGTCAGTTCACTTCTTCTATTTATTTATTTAGTTCACTTCTTCTTCTCTTTATTCAGTTCACTTCTTCTACTGTTTATTTAGTTCACTTCTTCTACTGTTTATTTAGTTCACTTCTTCTACTGTTTATTTAGTTCACTTCTTCTTCTACTCTTTATTTAGTTCACTTCTTCTACTCTTTATTTAGTTCACTTCTTCTACTCTTTATTTAAGTCACTTCTTCTACTGTTTATTTAGTTCACTTCTTCTACTCTTTATTTAGTTCACTTCTTCTACTGTTTATTTAGTTCACTTCTTCTACTCTTTATTTAGTTCACTTCTTCTACTCTTATTTAGTTCACTTCTTCTTCTACTCTTTATTTAGTTCACTTCTACTGTTTATTTAGTTCACTTCTTCTCTTTATTTAGTTCACTTCTTCTTCTACTCTTTATTTAGTTCACTTCTTCTTCTACTCTTTATTTAGTTCACTTCTTCTACTCTTTATTTAGTTCACTTCTTCTACTCTTTATTTAAGTCACTTCTTCTACTGTTTATTTAGTTCACTTCTTCTACTCTTTATTTAGTTCACTTCTTCTTCTACTGTTTATTTAGTTCACTTCTTCTTCTACTCTTTATTAAGTTCACTTCTACTTTTATTTAGTTCACTTCTTCTACTGTTTATTTAGTTCACTTCTTCTACTGTTTATTTAGTTCACTTCTTCGACTGTTTATTTAGTTCACTTCTTCTTCTACTCTTTATTTAGTTCACTTCTTCTTCTACTCTTTATTTAGTTCACTTCTTCTTCTACTCTTTATTTAGTTCACTTCTTCTACTCTTTATTTAGTTCACTTCTTCTACTCTTTATTTAGTTCACTTCTTCTTCTACTGTTTATTTAGTTCACTTCTTCTACTGTTTATTTAGTTCACTTCTTCTTCTACTCTTTATTTAGTTCACTTCTTCTTCTACTCTTTATTTAGTTCACTTCTTCTTCTACTCTTTATTTAGTTCACTTCTTCTACTGTTTATTTAGTTCACTTATTCTACTCTTTATTTAGTTCACTTCTTCTTCTACTGTTTATTAGTTCACTTCTTCTACTGTTTATTTAGTTCACTTCTTCTTCTACTCTTTATTTAGTTCACTTCTTCTTCTACTCTTTATTTAGTTCACTTCTTCTTCTACTCTTTATTTAGTTCACTTCTTCTACTCTTTATTTAGTTCACTTCTTCTTCTTCTCTTTATTTAGTTCACTTCTTCTTCTACTCTTTATTTAGTTCACTTCTTCTTCTACTCTTTATTTAGTTCACTTCTTCTTCTACTGTTTATTTAGTTCACTTCTTCTATTTATTTATTTAGTTCACTTCTTCTACTCTTTATTTAAGTCACTTCTTCTACTGTATTTAGTTCACTTCTTCTTCTACTCTTTATTTAGTTCACTTCTTCTTCTACTGTTTATTTAGTTCACTTCTTCTTCTACTCTTTATTTAGTTCACTTCTACTCTTTATTTAGTTCACTTCTTCTTCTACTGTTTATTTAGTTCACTTCTTCTACTCTTTATTTAGTTCACTTCTTCTACTGTTTATTTAGTTCACTTCTTCTCTTTATTTAGTTCACTTCTTCTTCTACTCTTTATTTAGTTCACTTCTTCTTCTACTCTTTATTTAGTTCACTTCTTCTTCTACTCTTTATTTAGTTCACTTCTTCTTCTACTCTTTATTTAGTTCACTTCTTCTACTGATTATTTAGTTCACATCTTCTCTTTATTTTGTTCACTTCTTCTTCTACTCTTTATTTAGTTCACTTCTTCTTCTACTCTTTATTTAGTTCACTTCTTCTTCTACTGTTTATTTAGTTCACTTCTTCTACTCTTTATTTAAGTCACTTCTTCGACTGTTTATTTAGTTCACTTCTTCTTCTACTCTTTATTTAGTTCACTTCTTCTTCTACTGTTTATTTAGTTCACTTCTTCTACTCTTTATTTAAGTCACTTCTTCGACTGTTTATTTAGTTCACTTCTTCTTCTACTCTTTATTTAGTTCACTTCTTCTTCTACTCTTTATTTAGTTCACTTCTTCTTCTACTCTTTATTTAGTTCACTTCTTCTTCTACTCTTTATTTAGTTCACTTCTTCTACTCTTTATTTAGTTCACTTCTTCTTCTACTGTTTATTTAGTTCACTTCTTCTACTGTTTATTTTGTTCACTTCTTCTTCTACTCTTTATTTAAGTCACTTCTTCTACTGTTTATTTAGTTCACTTCTTCTACTGTTTATTTTGTTCACTTCTTCTTCTACTCTTTATTTAAGTCACTTCTTCTACTGTTTATTTAGTTCACTTCTTCTTCTACTCTTTATTTAGTTCACTTCTTCTACTGTTTATTTTGTTCACTTCTTCTTCTACTCTTTATTTAAGTCACTTCTTCTACTCTTTATTTAGTTCACTTCTTCTACTGTTTATTTAGTTCACTTCTTCTACTGTTTATTAGTTCACTTCTTCTACTGTTTATTTAGTTCACTTCTTCTACTGTTTATTTAGTTCACTTCTTCTACTCTTTATTTAGTTCATTTATTCTACTGTTTATTTAGTT
This sequence comes from Cottoperca gobio, assembly GCF_900634415.1. Classification (NCBI taxonomy): domain Eukaryota; kingdom Metazoa; phylum Chordata; class Actinopteri; order Perciformes; family Bovichtidae; genus Cottoperca; species Cottoperca gobio. The sequence continues at coordinate 3,714 of NW_021166871.1, read as the reverse complement.
CACTTCTTCTACTCTTTATTTAGTTCACTTCTCTTCTACTCTTTATTTAGTTCACTTCTTCTACTCTTTATTTAGTTCACTTCTTCTTCTACTCTTTATTAGTTCACTTCTTCTACTGTTTATTTAGTTCACTTCTTCTACTTATTTAGTCACTTCTTCTCTCGTTATTGAGTTCACTTCTTCTACTCTTTATTTAGTTCACTTCTTCTACTGTTTATTTAGTTCACTTCTTCTTCTACTCTTTATTTAGTTCACTTCTTCTACTGTTTATTTAGTTCACTTCTTCTTCTACTCTTTATTTAGTTCAACTTCTTCTACTGTTTATTTAGTTCACTTCTTCTACTCTTTATTTAGTTCACTTCTTCTTCTACTGTTTATTTAGTTCACTTCTTCTTCTACTCTTTATTAAGTTCACTTCTACTTTTATTTAGTTCACTTCTTCTACTGTTTATTTAGTTCACTTCTTCTACTGTTTATTTAGTTCACTTCTTCGACTGTTTATTTAGTTCACTTCTTCTTCTACTCTTTATTTAGTTCACTTCTTCTTCTACTCTTTATTTAGTTCACTTCTTCTTCTACTCTTTATTTAGTTCACTTCTTCTACTCTTTATTTAGTTCACTTCTTCTACTCTTTATTTAGTTCACTTCTTCTTCTACTGTTTATTTAGTTCACTTCTTCTACTGTTTATTTAGTTCACTTTCTTCTTCTAACTCTTTATTTAGTTCACTTCTTCTTCTACTCTTTATTTAGTTCACTTCTTCTTCTACTCTTTATTTAGTTCACTTCTTCTACTGTTTATTTAGTTCACTTATTCTACTCTTTATTTAGTTCACTTCTTCTTCTACTGTTTATTTAGTTCACTTCTTCTACTGTTTATTTAGTTCACTTCTTCTTCTACTCTTTATTTAGTTCACTTCTTCTTCTACTCTTTATTTAGTTCACTTCTTCTTCTACTCTTTATTTAGTTCACTTCTTCTACTCTTTATTTAGTTCACTTCTTCTTCTTCTCTTTATTTAGTTCACTTCTTCTTCTACTCTTTATTTAGTTCACTTCTTCTTCTACTCTTTATTTAGTTCACTTCTTCTTCTACTGTTTATTTAGTTCACTTCTTCTATTTATTTATTTAGTTCACTTCTTCTACTCTTTATTTAAGTCACTTCTTCTACTGTATTTAGTTCACTTCTTCTTCTACTCTTTATTTAGTTCACTTCTTCTTCTACTGTTTATTTAGTTCACTTCTTCTTCTACTCTTTATTTAGTTCACTTCTACTCTTTATTTAGTTCACTTCTTCTTCTACTGTTTATTTAGTTCACTTCTTCTACTCTTTATTTAGTTCACTTCTTCTACTGTTTATTTAGTTCACTTCTTCTCTTTATTTAGTTCACTTCTTTCTTCTACTCTTTATTTAGTTCACTTCTTCTTCTACTCTTTATTTAGTTCACTTCTTCTTCTACTCTTTATTTAGTTCACTTCTTCTTCTACTCTTTATTTAGTTCACTTCTTCTACTGATTATTTAGTTCACATCTTCTCTTTATTTTGTTCACTTCTTCTTCTACTCTTTATTTAGTTCACTTCTTCTTCTACTCTTTATTTAGTTCACTTCTTCTTCTACTGTTTATTTAGTTCACTTCTTCTACTCTTTATTTAAGTCACTTCTTCGACTGTTTATTTAGTTCACTTCTTCTTCTACTCTTTATTTAGTTCACTTCTTCTTCTACTGTTTATTTAGTTCACTTCTTCTACTCTTTATTTAAGTCACTTCTTCGACTGTTTATTTAGTTCACTTCTTCTTCTACTCTTTATTTAGTTCACTTCTTCTTCTACTCTTTATTTAGTTCACTTCTTCTTCTACTCTTTATTTAGTTCACTTCTTCTTCTACTCTTTATTTAGTTCACTTCTTCTACTCTTTATTTAGTTCACTTCTTCTTCTACTGTTTATTTAGTTCACTTCTTCTACTGTTTATTTTGTTCACTTCTTCTTCTACTCTTTATTTAAGTCACTTCTTCTACTGTTTATTTAGTTCACTTCTTCTACTGTTTATTTTGTTCACTTCTTCTTCTACTCTTTATTTAAGTCACTTCTTCTACTGTTTATTTAGTTCACTTCTTCTTCTACTCTTTATTTAGTTCACTTCTTCTACTGTTTTGTTCACTTCTTCTTCTACTCTTTATTTAAGTCACTTCTTCTACTCTTTATTTAGTTCACTTCTTCTACTGTTTATTTAGTTCACTTCTTCTACTGTTTATTTAGTTCACTTCTTCTACTGTTTATTTAGTTCACTTCTTCTACTGTTTATTTAGTTCACTTCTTCTACTCTTTATTTAGTTCATTTATTCTACTGTTTATTTAGTTCACTTCTTCTACTCTTTATTTAGTTCACTTCTTCTTCTACTCTTTATTTAGTTCACTTCTTCTACTCTTTATTTAGTTCACTTCTTCTACTCTTTATTTAGTTCACTTCTTCTACTGTTTATTTAGTTCACTTCTTCTTCTACTCTTTATTGAGTTCACTTCTTCTACTCTTTATTTAGTTCACTTCTTCTACTGTTTATTTAGTTCACTTCTTCTTCTACTCTTTATTTAGTTCACTTCTTCTACTGTTTATTTAGTTCACTTCTTCTTCTACTCTTTATTTAGTTCACTTCTTCTACTGTTTATTTAGTTCACTTCTTCTACTCTTTATTTAGTTCACTTCTTCTTCTACTGTTTATTTAGTTCACTTCTTCTTCTACTCTTTATTTAGTTCACTTCTTCTACTCTTTATTTAGTTCACTTCTTCTTCTACTGTTTATTTAGTTCACTTCTTCTACTGTTTATTTAGTTCACTTCTTCTTCTACTCTTTATTTAGTTCACTTCTTCTACTCTTTATTTAGTTCACTTCTTCTACTGTTTATTTAGTTCACTTCTTCTACTGTTTATTTAGTTCACTTCTTCTACTGTTTATTTTGTTCACTTCTTCTTCTACTCTTTATTTAAGTCACTTCTTCTACTGTTTATTTAGTTCACTTCTTCTACTCTTTATTTAGTTCACTTCTTCTACTGTTTATTTTGTTCACTTCTTCTTCTACTCTTTATTTAGTTCACTTCTTCTACTGTTTATTTAGTTCACTTCTTCTACTGTTTATTTAGTTCACTTCTTCTACTGTTTATTTAGTTCACTTCTTCTACTGTTTATTTAGTTCACTTCTTCTACTCTTTATTTAGTTCACTTCTTCTTCTACTCTTTATTTAGTTCACTTCTTCTACTCTTTATTTAGTTCACTTCTTCTTCTACTCTTTATTTAGTTCACTTCTTCTTCTACTCTTTATTTAGTTCACTTCTTCTACTCTTTATTTAGTTCACTTCTTCTACTGTTTATTTAGTTCACTTCTTCTTCTACTGTTTATTTAGTTCACTTCTTCTACTGTTTTATTTAGTTCACTTCTTCTCTTCTACTCTTTATTGAGTTCACTTCTTCTTCTACTCTTTATTTAGTTCACTTCTTCTTCTACTCTTTATTGAGTTCACTTCTTCTACTGTTTATTTAGTTCACTTCTTCTTCTACTCTTTATTTAGTTCACTTCTTCTTCTACTCTTTATTTAGTTCACTTCTTCTTCTACTCTTTATTGAGTTCACTTCTTCTACTGTTTATTTAGTTCACTTCTTCTTCTCTCTTATTTATTCACTTCTTCTACTGTTTTATTTAGTTCACTTCTTCTTCTACTC